>NW_026047172.1:1417035-1519373 GCF_023864275.1 Schistocerca cancellata
CACACAGCCCGGCGTCTCCATCGATCGATAAACAAAACAAACACACAACGCCCTCTCTCGCGCGCGCGCGCACGCACACACACACACACACACACACACACACACACACACACACACAGCCACAAGACCCGCTTCCTTTCCTTTCTCCCAGTCACGTCACGTCAGTCAAACGCAAACGAAATGAAGAATGAAAGAAACAAGGCAGGCAGGCAACACACGCAGCAACAACACAGACTCTTTCGCACTTTTCAATTTCCGAACAGTGTGGTGGCCCTGAAAAGGGGCCGTTTTCGTCTCTCCCACGGCCGCGGGAAGGCCAACGCGGCACAGCACACCGGCTGCGACGCGCCTAACCGCCGAAACCGTACAGGGTGCGCCCCTGCCTCTTCAGGGCGTACACCACGTCCATGGCCGTCACAGTCTTGCGCTTGGCGTGCTCAGTGTACGTCACCGCGTCGCGGATCACGTTCTCCAGGAACACCTTCAGCACTCCGCGGGTCTCCTCGTAGATCAGACCAGAGATGCGCTTCACGCCGCCCCTGCGAGCCAGGCGGCGGATCGCGGGCTTCGTGATGCCCTGGATGTTGTCGCGCAACACCTTGCGGTGCCGCTTGGCGCCACCCTTGCCGAGCCCCTTTCCTCCCTTGCCGCGGCCAGTCATCTCTTCTAAATCCTCAAAAAGCTCAAGGCAAGCAAAGCGTCTGCTGCAGCGGCTGGCTCCTCACCCGGCGCTAGCGAGTCGGCTACGGTCTGCGCCCGGCGCACGCGCCAGCCCCCCTATATAGACTCTGGCCCGCCTCCCCCCACCACGCGCAACCGAGGGCATATAAGCGCACCACGGTGGCTGGCGCGCGCCCGTGTCGTCAAGGCAGCACCCGACGCAGCACCTCGCTCGCCTCCACGCCGCTCCGCTAACCGCTACCGCTATGGCCCGCACAAAGCAAACGGCCCGCAAGTCCACCGGCGGAAAGGCGCCGCGCAAACAGCTCGCCACCAAGGCGGCGAGGAAGAGCGCGCCCGCCACCGGCGGCGTCAAGAAGCCCCACCGCTACAGGCCGGGCACCGTCGCCCTGCGAGAAATCAGGCGCTACCAGAAGAGCACAGAGCTGCTCATCCGCAAGCTGCCATTCCAGCGCCTAGTGCGCGAGATCGCCCAGGACTTCAAGACCGACCTGCGCTTCCAGAGCTCCGCGGTCATGGCCCTGCAGGAGGCCAGCGAGGCCTACCTCGTCGGCCTCTTCGAAGACACCAACCTGTGCGCAATCCACGCCAAGCGCGTCACCATCATGCCCAAGGACATCCAGCTCGCGCGCCGCATCCGCGGCGAGCGCGCCTAAACACCGCGCCAGCCGCTGGGCACCGCCCACGCACGCAACAAACAAAACGGCCCTTTTAAGGGCCACTAACATCACTCCGTCGCGAGCAAACTTTGTCGGTCGCCTCTCGCCCCACAACCACAGAACCAAAGACAAAACACCACTTCCACTTCCCGTCCGTCCGCCACAGCCGCTCTCCCCTGCCAGCTTGCTGGCGCGCGCAACAATCAACATCATGCCTCCCCGGCGCGGCGCTCAAAGCGCACAATACCCATCGGCCGACGCCGTCAACCACACGGCCGGCCGCCGCTTCGTTTCGAAAAGAAAACGAAACAAAAAGCCAGGCACGTCCAACGCCACCGACCCTTTCCACATCTCAACGTCCCCCGCCCCCGTTGCAAGAACACACACACAAGACAAGACACATCCGAGAAGACGGCAGGCAGGCCAACCAAAGTATTCAAACAACATGACACAAAACCAACCGTCGGCCGGCCGCGACCAAAAAAAAAAAAACGGCGACAATCAACCGCAACGACAAAACCGCTACCGCCGCCCCGCACCCGCCACCGACCCCCCCCCCGCAATCCAACCACCACGGCACGCAAACAGTATCCACACACGGGCATACAGAAACGCCAGACGACACAACCACACCGCAACACAAACACGACAATCAAAACCTTCCCGACGTGCTTTGATGGCCCTGAGAAGGGCCGTTTTGGGCCGCGCGTCTGTTGCGCGCCACTAGACGACGGGGACGGGGGGTGCGGACGACGGAGTCAACCGCCAACCCTTCCTTTCCCATTCCTCTCTACTTCTTCTTCTTGGGCGAAGCCTTCGCCTTAGACGGCGTCGTCGCCTTCTTCGGGCGCGGCGCCTTCGGCTTCTTCGTCGGAACCTTGGCGGCCTTCTTCGCCTTCGACGGCGACTTGGCCTTGGCCGGCTTGGCAGCAGCCGCCTTCTTCGCACCGGCGGAGCGGCCGACGCCGCAGACGCCTTCTTGGCGGCGCCCGCCTTCCGACCAGTCGCCGCCTTCACGCCACCAGCCTTCTTTGCGCCGGCCGCAACGGGCGCCCTTCTTCTCCTTGCTGGCCGGAGCGGCGCGCTTCTTCTTGGCACCGCCAGCACGAGCCTTGCCGCCCTCAGCCGCCCCGCCGCCGGCGCCGGCAAGCTTGAAAGAGCCGGACGCGCCCTTCCCCTTCGTCTGCACCAGCTCGCCCGCCACCACGGCCGACTTGAGGTACTTCTTGATAAACGGCGCCAGCTTCTCCGCGTCCAGCTTGTAGTGCGCGGCAATGTACTTCTTGATCGCCTGCAGCGACGATCCGCCGCGCTCCTTCAGACTCTTGATGGCGGCCGTCACCATCTCAGAGGTGCGCGGGTGCGCAGGCTTGGCGCGCGGCTTCTTCGCAGACGACGCAGACTTTGCCTTCTTCGTAGTGCCGGTGGCGGCGGGTGCCGCAGCAGTCTCGTTCGTAGCCGCCTGATCTGCCATTTCGACGACGCGCGTTAACACACAGCGAGCAGCGAGAGCGAGAGGAGACACGCAGCGAGCGGAGCGCACAGCAGAGGAATAGCCGCCTCGACGCACAGGCCCAGCCAGTGTCGCGGGCGGGCGCGGACGGCCGAGAGAGCGGCCGCCACTCTGCGCGCCGCCGCGCCGCGCCTCCCGCGCTTGCTACCGCCCAACGTCCGACAGCCTGTGCGGAGCAGCCCCACACCTGCGCCACAACCACCCGCGCCTTTCAAACCACCGAGGATGGGGCTACACACAGCCACACCACAGTCGCCAACCAGTCGCCACGGCAGCGCCGCAAACCACGGCCAAACTGCAGCCACCGCGCGCTACAGCCTGGGTCGGCCCGCCGAGAATCGCCGCCCACGCCCAAATGCCGCCCCCACAGCCCCAGCCGGCGACCGGCCACAATGGCCAAACCTTCGGCAAAAGCCCCGCACCGTCGCCGCGGCAGCCCGGCCAGCGCGGCCGGCGCCACAGCCACACAAGCGGAGGCGTGCGGCGATGACGGCCGTGCAAACGCACCTCCGCCGCCCCATCGCCCTCCCACCGTTTCCCGATCGGCCCGCAGCCGTCGGGCCACGTCCTCCTCCTCTCGCCCGCCAACATTCACAGCCCTTTCGTTCGTTTCCCAACAATTTCAATTGTGCCCGCCGCAAAAACGGGCGCCGCCTGCAAAGCAACATGCTCCGCCGGAGCGCCCCTCGCCGCTTACGAGCCAACCCCTCGCCCGAGGCAAACCCGAAATCCGCAACTACAGACCAACCCAATCTGCCGTCAGCACACACGACAGCCAACATCACGCGTTACGAGTTAGACATTAGGTTCACACGTCTCGGTTAGGTTCGGTGGACGTGGGTTAGGTTAAGGGCACTTGGGTTAGGTTAAGCATTCAAAACACACGTCAGGCGTCAGAGGTTAGGTTAGGTTACGTTACATTAAGGTTAGGTTAGGGGCACCTCGGTTAGGTTAAGGGTCGGTGTTAGGTTAAGCGTCAAACTTAGGTTAAGCATTCAAACACACGTCGGGCGTCAGAGGTTAGGTTAGGTTAGGTTAGGTTAAGGCCACTTGGGTTAGGTTAAGCCTCAAACTTAGGTTAAGCATTCAAACACACGTCGGGCGTCAGGTGGCCGCAGCAGCCGCACCTACCTACCCACCCACCTCACGGCCGGACAGCTTGGCTTACTTGGCGCTGAGGCTGACCTCACCGCACCTCACGCTACGCAACGCTACAGGTTCGGTTCGCTCAGCTTAGGCTTAGAGCTTAAGCGCCCAGGTCGGATTACGACGTTGGTTCACCTTCGGGCGCCACACTTTGGGTGTAAAGGTCGCGTCGGGTCGTCGGCACGCCGCAAAAACAAAAGCGAAGCCACAGGACAACGCCGACAAACGGGCAGCACGACCACGACCAGATACCGAGACACACGGACCACCCACCGGCCAAAGGGCACCAAACAACAAACCAGAGCACCACGTGTCGACCAGAGCAACCCGCCGCTCACGCGACGTGGCTGGCACCGAAGGGCCGCCGCAACTGCGCTTTCCGCGCCGGGCCGGATGCACGTGCGGCAACACCACCACCGCACACAGCCGCTGTTCAACATCAACCAACAACACGCCGCGGTCGCAGCCTCAACGCCAGCACACGTTTGCACCACCATTCACACGCACCGCACAAACAGCTGTCGCCGACAACACAAACACACCGCAACGACGCCGCCGCCCCTACTTGTGCCGGCCACCCACCCCACCGACGGCGCACCTGTCGCCGGCCGGCAGTCGACACGGGAAACGCACACCGCCACTTCGCTCGCGCGCACGCCACCAACCAGTCGTCGTCTCCAAAACAACAAACAAACAAACATAGGGCAGGCAACAAATCGCCTCGCACGAACCGTCCACAAAACTATCAAAGCACAGCCTCTGGCTAACGGCCACGACGCAGCGGCACGCTGCTCCTTTCCCCGCCCCCACTCGATTCACGAAGGCACGCGACACCGCCAACGACGGCCTCGCTTCCCGCAACCGACACCTTTCCGCCACTACGCACAGCCGCACCCGACGCCCGTGCCAACGACACAACTACTGCACTATCCACCGCCGCCTCCCCCTTCCCGTCGTACACACACACAGCCAGCCAGCCAGCCAGCCAGCCAAAACCACACCAACGACCCAAACATGCACGTGCAACGGCACACCCCAACCAGTCAACGTCGACAACCACACGCACGGCTCGAAACCGGCGCCCTTCCACGTTGCCATCAAGCTACACACAAGACACAAGGAACCAACAACAGCAAGCCTGCCCGCCCGCCCCACTCTCACGCCGCAAAAAGCACACCGAAACCGCCAAACGCACATTCCCATCGCACCGACACCGACCGGCTCGCTACCACCACACCTCTCGGCAGCCGTTTCGCAAACATGACACGGCGCGACATGACATCACGACCAACTCTCCTCTCCAGACGCCTTCGGCCGGAGCACAACGCCGCCAATTCGCCACACACACACACACACACACACACACAGTCGACAGGCGCCCGCCCGCCCGCCCTGCACGACGCCGCGCAGCAAAGGCGCCCGCAAACACATACCTCTCCTCTCTCTCGGCCGCCCGACGCGCCAACCGCCACACCGCCAGCCACTCGCAATTGTGCACTGCCGCCAGCCACACGTCCAACACGCCGCGCCGCCTCCGGCCACCCGCCAGGGGGCGCTCACGTCCGCGACAACAGCGCGGCCCGCCGGGCCAAACCGAACCGAGCCGAGCCGCCCGCCGCTGCTCTGCACATCTTCCTGCGCGCATCAACAAAACGAGGCAAGCGAGCACACCCCGTCACAACGCCACATCACGCAAATGCCGTGCCGACCTCTTGTGTCTACCGCCTAAATTGCACTCACTCACCAGCCGCCCCTTCTTCTTCTTCCTACCTATCTATCTGTGCGTCTGTGTCGGTCCGCGCGTGACGCCTCTCAACATCCGCCGTCGCCGTCCCCGTCCCCGTTTCCGCCCCAATGCCATCGTCGCGCCGCCTCCTCCTCCTCCTCCGCCCCTGTCCGGCCCGCACCACACCATACACCGCTGCTTGTCCCGGCCGTTGCCACCAAAGGCGCCTACCGCAAACGCGCCACGCCGCAGCCCCCGTGCGTGCATCTCCGTGCCGACGCTGCCTCTCTGCCCTCCCGCACGCACTCGACCGACCGACATGCACTGCGTCGACGGCCTCGACAACACAGTCTCTGGCTCCGCACTGCGTCTTCCGGTACGCGCGCTGAAACACGTATGTACTCATTACCAGCGATGGCGAGGCACGACACAATCTCTGACCAGAGCGTTTCTTATCGTCGCTAGTCTGCGCCACACGACACTAGTAGCACGTAGCGGGTCGGCAGGAACAGTTGTCATCTATATGTGGCGGGTCGGGAGAGGTAGTAGTCAGTCGACAGTATTAGCGAGTGGACGGTTGTACTGAGCGGGCGGCGGCGTGCTCTTCTCGCGACTCTGGTCTCCGTTCGGGACGATGCATACTGTTATTACAGGTAAGGTAATGAAGCTGCATTGCGCAAATCTAATACTGTATGTCAATTGTAACTATTTTCTTCACAACAAAATGCCCCAATAATACTTTGTTTCCAAACAAACTTTTTTAAAGTACAACCATTCATTTCCATTTAAATAATATTTCCTACGCATTTCCTCCAACAATCAAAATTAAATGTGAGCCGGCATTCATTGCACGACGCTGTGTACAGGTATCTACAGTTAAGAGCACATATAGATGCAGTTTGTTTTTTCTCTTTTGTCTTTTTTGTTTTTTTTTTTTTTTTTTTTGACGTAACGATCTTTTGCTCTTTTTATTCTAATTTGTACGTACGCTGTTTGTTTAGATTTTTATATTGGTAATGCCACGTAGCGCTCCGCGTGAAAATCACTGCCTGTGCTGTGTGCAGTCTGTGGCTAGTTTGCATTGTTGTTGTCATGAACTGCTATAGCTGGATGTGAACAGCGCGTAGCGTTGCGCAGTTAGGGGTGAGCCGCCAGCACTGGTGCATGTGAGGACAGAGATGGCGGACGTTTCAAATTACATATATTATGACTGGTGATGATATTAAGGGTAAATACATTGTTTGTTGTTCTCTATTAAACATCTTTACTTTGCTAACTATCCCTATCGGTAGTTAGTGCCCTCCGTAGTTTGGAATCTCTTATTTAGCTGGCAGCAGTGGTGCTCGCTGTATTGCAGTAGTTCGAGTAATGAAGATTTTTGTGAGGTAAGTGATTTCCGACAGGTGTACTTTAATGTTACTCAGGGCCATTCTTTTGCAGGGATCTTTGATAGTCAGATTGCGTTGCGCTCAAAATATTGTGTGTCAGTTTAAGCACAGTTTTGTATACATTGTTGTTCAAAGGGGGGCGTTTCAGAATACACAGGGCCGAAGGTCAGCCAGCGCTGCCCTTACAACGTTTATCGGGTTTTCAATTATGTCTGTTGAGATGTTCATGGTTCATTATTTCCATTCATCATATTATCGCGCGTTTCTCATCAATCTTCGTTCGTTCATTTTCTAGGGACGTTAACAACATTCTGGCACATTTTTATCATCATTCACTCACTCACTCACTCACTCACTCACTCACTTACTTACGACTATTTGTGCGGGGAGGTTACACTTGGGTCCATTTCCATTTACATTCAATGTTGATAGACGCCTTTTTTTTTTTTTGTTGTTGTTTTGTTGCTGGCAGGTTACAAAGGGCCTCATTTTATGTTGGTTGCAGCAGCGTTTTTCTCCTTCTTCTAGCGTTTTCCCCGCCCCCGCCCCTCCCGCATCCCTCGGTCTCACCACGTTCACTGACAGCCGCGTCTGCGGCTACACCACAACGGCCCCCTCCCGGCAACCCATTCGTTTTCTCTTCTTTTGCACAAAAACAACGCCGCACGCGCCAGCCGAGCGCAGCGCAAGCCACCCACACCGCGCCCCTCCCCGTCTTTATAGCCTCCGCGTCTTGTTTTCTTCGTTTGCCCCCTCCCATCTCCCGAATGCCATGCCATGCCATGCCAGCAGCGTTACGCGTGCCCCTCCCCTGTCCACACACTACCGCGAAACGAACAGCCTTCCGGGCCACATGCAGGGCACGCCCACCGCCATTCCCGGACGCAATTCTCAAAACAACACACACACACACACACACACACACAATGGCTTTGCACACGAACATAGACGGCACGGGCACTGTCGTACATTCTTCCTCAGAACCATCTCAACGAACGTTACGTTACATACACATCCGGGAAAGCAAAGCAACGCAACGCACAATTCAGCCGTCAAAGGTAACGTTCACCACGGCAGACACTTGCCGCCGCGCCGTTACGCGCATTTCAGTGCGGCTACAATACACCTCCGACACGGGAACGTTCCGTTGCTCTACACTGCGTTTCTCCGTTTTGTTTGGTTTTTTTTCCGTTTTCTCTCTCTCTCTCTCTCTCTCTCTATATATATATTTGTTTTTTCCCCTCTGTCCTTTCCTCCACCATTCTCTCCTCACGTTCTGCCCAGACATTCGACCGATCAGAGGTTCGTTCACCTTTCGGTAACCGTTCTCAGCGCGACGGTGTACCAACGGTATGACGGTATGACGGTATGACGGGTGTTCAAGACGTCCGGTGTACCGCGCCGATCGACAGTTTCCCAGAGGCGACGGATCGGACCACATCACCGACATACACACAAACACGTGTACGCACATTCGCCAAAGCGACCGTCGTCTTCTAGCGTCGCGCTTACTCTACTGTACTGCACTGGACACGCGAGCATGCATCTTCAATGACGACGTCGGTGTGCGTGCGTCGTACGCACACAAGCAGACACAGTCGGTCAGACACGACTATCGAAATCAGAGTCGGGGGAAAGGTACATATCATCGTGCGTGTCGCCCGTACAATGCAATACACAGTGGTGTGTCTCAATGCGCGTTCACATTTAAACGTCACTCACACGCCTCCACGCTGCATTTACAGACACATTTCACCCTCGCCATATATGGCGTGCAAACCGACCCGCAAACGGCCGTCGTTACACACTGACATTCCCAACAATCGCGTGTCGTTTCCACCCGTCACGTAACTAACCGGCACCTCCATCCAAAGGGCACATCACCGATCGCACTTCCCCCCCCCCCCTCGCAGACAACGACTTGTGCGCACGTGCCTCCATTCCACGTCACACCGTGGCCGCACCCCGCAACACGCGACACGCGACGCGCCCCATAAACAATCAAATTATTCATCGCATCGGCCACCCCACCCCGTCGCGTCGCAACCAAAGCGGTAGCTATTGCCACCGTCCACCCACTCACACACAAAACAAAACAAAAACAACAACAACAACAATTCCGCCCTTCCCGCAAAGGCCATTTGGTGGCCCTGAAAAGGGCCGTTTTGCCGCTCTCGCAACGGAGGATCTCCTTCCATTCCAGAGCCACCTCCTTACTTGGAGCTCGTGTACTTGGTCACCGCCTTCGTGCCCTCGCTCACGGCGTGCTTGGCCAGCTCGCCAGGCAGCAACAGCCGCACAGCGGTCTGGATCTCGCGGGACGTGATGGTCGAGCGCTTGTTGTAGTGCGCCAGGCGAGACGCCTCGGCCGCGATGCGCTCGAAAATGTCGTTCACGAAGCTGTTCATGATGCTCATCGCCTTCGACGAGATGCCCGTGTCAGGGTGCACCTGCTTCAGCACCTTGTAGATGTAGATGGCATAGCTCTCCTTCCTCTTGCGCTTCTTCTTCTTGTCGCCCTTCGAAATGTTCTTCTGCGCCTTGCCAGCCTTCTTGGCGGCCTTCCCGCTAGTCTTGGGCGGCATCGCAAACAAACAAGAACGTACGGCAGCAACACCAGCAGCAAGCGCTCCGCTCTAGTCAGCGTCTCCCCACACAGTGGCACCCAGCGCGCCCCGCCGCCGCACCTTTACCAGCTCGCCCCGTTGCGGCCGCCGACCAATGGGCCGCGAGCGCAACCGGCCGCCGCACCCGAGAGCATAAAGGACCCCCACCCCTGGCGGCGCCGCCACTCCGCTGCTCGACTCGCTGCGGCTCGCACCGTCCTTCGTCTCGTCTCGTTTTTTTACACCACAGCGCATCGCCATGTCCGGACGCGGAAAGGGAGGCAAAGTCAAGGGCAAGTCAAAGTCCCGCTCAAGCAGGGCCGGGCTCCAGTTCCCGGTCGGCAGAATCCACCGCCTCCTGCGCAAGGGAAACTACGCCGAGCGCGTCGGCGCCGGGGCGCCCGTCTACCTCGCCGCCGTCATGGAGTACCTCGCGGCTGAGGTGCTCGAGCTGGCCGGAAACGCGGCCCGCGACAACAAGAAGACGCGCATCATCCCGCGCCACCTGCAGCTTGCCATCCGCAACGACGAGGAGCTCAACAAGCTCCTGTCGGGCGTCACCATCGCACAGGGTGGTGTCCTGCCCAACATCCAGGCCGTCCTGCTGCCAAAGAAGACCGAGAAGAAGGCCTAAACAGAGAGGCCAGGCAATCGGCACGCGGACCCGCCGCCCAGCAGCGCTGCGTGCTCCCCTGCACGCAACGCGCTTTGCCGGCCCGGCTCGGCTCACAACAATCGGCCCTTTTCAGGGCCACCACACAAACCTACGTCCAAAGCAAAATTTCAGTCGTCCTCGCCGCGCTTTGCTTTACTTTACTTTACTTTAACTTAACTTCACTTCCACAGCCGCCGCCGGCAAGAAGACCATACCAACTGCTACGATTGCAGGGGCAGATATTCTGCGAGGTACCTCGGTGTCACGCCTGACATCGAAGTGTCACATAGGGCAACTTGGCACAAACGCTCACGCCAGGATGCAGATCCTGTACCCCTGTTCCCTCGACCCCGCAACAGGGGTAGCGATACTGGAAATATGCGCGCCCTCTATAGGGGCTATGCAGCCAGGTCGACGATGCATCGCCTACAGAAGGGTCCAAAGCAGAGCGCTCTACGACGGGCCTTACACGTCCCCGCGGCAGACCTGCCTACAACCACCCACAACACGATTCCGCGCCCTGGCAGAAGCGTTCTACGCCACCGCGCGGAATTCAGAAAATGACTATTACGTCTTGACCCTTGGGCAATATGAACACCACAGGGACAGATGTGCAAGACCCGAGTCGCTACTCCAGCAGTAGCACAAACAGAACACATAATCACTCTCAACAAACAGCAACGTCCGAAAAAGCACACTACCAAAGATAAGAACAACACACAGAAAAGAGGAGCAAATGTCCACAGGCGACAATAACCTCCACCAACTCCCCCTCTAACGGTAGAGGACTAAAGGAAAGAGAGAAGAACAACAAGAAGAGCCGCCGCCATCTTGTCGTCCACAGCCCGTGTGGCCACACACACGTTTCTCTTTTGTTTTTCGTTTGCCTCAAGCACCTCCACGCACGCACAGTCGCCTTCCAAACGACAACGACAGCAATAATCACCAACTGTTAAACGAGCGTGTCGACACACCGCCCTCCACTCCCGCGCGCCCCATACAAACGAAACAGCTGATCCGGCCGCCTATGGGCACGCCTTGCCTCGGCAACTCCAACGCCGCCGCAAACACACAGCCAAAACCACGCAAATATTCACCGCCTCTCGCACAACAACAACAACAACAACAACAACAACACACAGCCCGGCGTCTCCATCGATCGATAAACAAAACAAACACACAACGCCCTCTCTCGCGCGCGCGCGCACGCACACACACACACACACACACACACACACACACACACACACACACAGCCACAAGACCCGCTTCCTTTCCTTTCTCCCAGTCACGTCACGTCAGTCAAACGCAAACGAAATGAAGAATGAAAGAAACAAGGCAGGCAGGCAACACACGCAGCAACAACACAGACTCTTTCGCACTTTTCAATTTCCGAACAGTGTGGTGGCCCTGAAAAGGGCCGTTTTCGTCTCTCCCACGGCCGCGGGAAGGCCAACGCGGCACAGCACACCGGCTGCGACGCGCCTAACCGCCGAAACCGTACAGGGTGCGCCCCTGCCTCTTCAGGGCGTACACCACGTCCATGGCCGTCACAGTCTTGCGCTTGGCGTGCTCAGTGTACGTCACCGCGTCGCGGATCACGTTCTCCAGGAACACCTTCAGCACTCCGCGGGTCTCCTCGTAGATCAGACCAGAGATGCGCTTCACGCCGCCCCTGCGAGCCAGGCGGCGGATCGCGGGCTTCGTGATGCCCTGGATGTTGTCGCGCAACACCTTGCGGTGCCGCTTGGCGCCACCCTTGCCGAGCCCCTTTCCTCCCTTGCCGCGGCCAGTCATCTCTTCTAAATCCTCAAAAAGCTCAAGGCAAGCAAAGCGTCTGCTGCAGCGGCTGGCTCCTCACCCGGCGCTAGCGAGTCGGCTACGGTCTGCGCCCGGCGCACGCGCCAGCCCCCCTATATAGACTCTGGCCCGCCCTCCCCCCACCACGCGCAACCGAGGGCATATAAGCGCACCACGGTGGCTGGCGCGCGCCCGTGTCGTCAAGGCAGCACCCGACGCAGCACCTCGCTCGCCTCCACGCCGCTCCGCTAACCGCTACCGCTATGGCCCGCACAAAGCAAACGGCCCGCAAGTCCACCGGCGGAAAGGCGCCGCGCAAACAGCTCGCCACCAAGGCGGCGAGGAAGAGCGCGCCCGCCACCGGCGGCGTCAAGAAGCCCCACCGCTACAGGCCGGGCACCGTCGCCCTGCGAGAAATCAGGCGCTACCAGAAGAGCACAGAGCTGCTCATCCGCAAGCTGCCATTCCAGCGCCTAGTGCGCGAGATCGCCCAGGACTTCAAGACCGACCTGCGCTTCCAGAGCTCCGCGGTCATGGCCCTGCAGGAGGCCAGCGAGGCCTACCTCGTCGGCCTCTTCGAAGACACCAACCTGTGCGCAATCCACGCCAAGCGCGTCACCATCATGCCCAAGGACATCCAGCTCGCGCGCCGCATCCGCGGCGAGCGCGCCTAAACACCGCGCCAGCCGCTGGGCACCGCCCACGCACGCAACAAACAAAACGGCCCTTTTAAGGGCCACTAACATCACTCCGTCGCGAGCAAACTTTGTCGGTCGCCTCTCGCCCCACAACCACAGAACCAAAGACAAAACACCACTTCCACTTCCCGTCCGTCCGCCACAGCCGCTCTCCCCTGCCAGCTTGCTGGCGCGCGCAACAATCAACATCATGCCTCCCCGGCGCGGCGCTCAAAGCGCACAATACCCATCGGCCGACGCCGTCAACCACACGGCCGGCCGCCGCTTCGTTTCGAAAAGAAAACGAAACAAAAAGCCAGGCACGTCCAACGCCACCGACCCTTTCCACATCTCAACGTCCCCCGCCCCCGTTGCAAGAACACACACACAAGACAAGACACATCCGAGAAGACGGCAGGCAGGCCAACCAAAGTATTCAAACAACATGACACAAAACCAACCGTCGGCCGGCCGCGACCAAAAAAAAAAAACGGCGACAATCAACCGCAACGACAAAACCGCTACCGCCGCCCGCACCCGCCACCGACCCCCCCCCCGCAATCCAACCACCACGGCACGCAAACAGTATCCACACACGGGCATACAGAAACGCCAGACGACACAACCACACCGCAACACAAACACGACAATCAAAACCTTCCCGACGTGCTTTGATGGCCCTGAGAAGGGCCGTTTTGGGCCGCGCGTCTGTTGCGCGCCACTAGACGACGGGGACGGGGGGTGCGGACGACGGAGTCAACCGCCAACCCTTCCTTTCCCATTCCTCTCTACTTCTTCTTCTTGGGCGAAGCCTTCGCCTTAGACGGCGTCGTCGCCTTCTTCGGGCGCGGCGCCTTCGGCTTCTTCGTCGGAACCTTGGCGGCCTTCTTCGCCTTCGACGGCGACTTGGCCTTGGCCGGCTTGGCAGCAGCCGCCTTCTTCGCACCGGCGGGAGCGGCCGACGCCGCAGACGCCTTCTTGGCGGCGCCCGCCTTCCGACCAGTCGCCGCCTTCACGCCACCAGCCTTCTTTGCGCCGGCCGCACGGGCGCCCTTCTTCTCCTTGCTGGCCGGAGCGGCGCGCTTCTTCTTGGCACCGCCAGCACGAGCCTTGCCGCCCTCAGCCGCCCCGCCGCCGGCGCCGGCAAGCTTGAAAGAGCCGGACGCGCCCTTCCCCTTCGTCTGCACCAGCTCGCCCGCCACCACGGCCGACTTGAGGTACTTCTTGATAAACGGCGCCAGCTTCTCCGCGTCCAGCTTGTAGTGCGCGGCAATGTACTTCTTGATCGCCTGCAGCGACGATCCGCCGCGCTCCTTCAGACTCTTGATGGCGGCCGTCACCATCTCAGAGGTGCGCGGGTGCGCAGGCTTGGCGCGCGGCTTCTTCGCAGACGACGCAGACTTTGCCTTCTTCGTAGTGCCGGTGGCGGCGGGTGCCGCAGCAGTCTCGTTCGTAGCCGCCTGATCTGCCATTTCGACGACGCGCGTTAACACACAGCGAGCAGCGAGAGCGAGAGGAGACACGCAGCGAGCGGAGCGCACAGCAGAGGAATAGCCGCCTCGACGCATTTTTTTTTTTTTTTTTTTTTTTTTTTTTTTTTTTTTTTTTTTTTTTTTTTTTTTGTGTGTGTTGTGCGATGGCAAGGGTACTACCTCCGGAGGAGGTTGGCCCCTCAAGTGTGTGAGGTAGGTTTGCTCAGTGGGGACACCATTTATTTAACACAAATGGGACACCTTGTTTTCGTTGGTGAGCCTTTGGGCGCAGTATATCGGTCCTTTAGACCCACATTCTTGGTATTTTTATATTTTTGTTGAATCTTCGTTTTTCTGATTGACCTGTTCTGTTGATTTTTACCTCTCTTAGTTGTCTTGCAGGATGGAGAGTGGCACTCTTATCTTTTGCCAGTGGGCTGGTTGTACCGTTGCTAGATCCTGTAATTGTTGCGTGGTAGGTCTGAGCCTTTGAATTTTCTCGATTAGTCTTCTTGTTGTGGTGATGATTTGAGTGTCGACGGTTGGCATATTAAGTTCTTCATGTATGCGATTTGTTCTTGTCCACCATGGCGCATTTAGGATTAGCTTGAGGCATCTGTTTTGCAATGTTTGTAGTGGTTTCCTATTTGTTCTGCTTGTTATGCCCCACGACGAGCAGCCGTAGAGCATCATGGGTATTACTATTGCTTTGTATATGTTTAGTTTAGTGCGTTGGAACATTTCCTTGCTGGCCAAGAGAGGGTAAATTGCATGAATGGTTCTTGATATTCGTAGACGTTTCTGTTCTATATGCTGCTTGAATAGCATTTTGTTGTCTATTGTCACTCCAAGGTATTTAACAGATGTTGTCCAAGGTATTCGTGTTCCGTGTAGCTCAATTTGGTCGTGGATCTGTGGTCGACGGCGTGTGAATAGTATGGCAACTGTCTTCTCCGGGTTTAGTTTGATTCTGTTTCGTTTGGCCCATTTTTCTGTGAGGTCCACTTGTTGTTGAAGTCTGCTTATTGTCGTTGTTAGTCGTCGGTGTGATTCTAGGAGTGCCGTGTCGTCTGCAAATTGTGCTATTATTGAAGTTTCAGTTTTTGGTATGTCGTTGACGTATACTGTGAATAGGGTCGGGGAAAGCACCGAACCCTGCGGTATTCCTTCCTGTAATGTTTTTTGATCTGATCGTTTGTTGTCAATCTGCACAAAACATCTTCGATCATGTAAGAAACTGTCGATCATTTTTATGTAACATTCGGGTATGTCCGTGTGGTCTTTTAATTTTGTAATGAGGTTATCTTTCCACACTTTGTCATATGCCTTTTCAACATCTAGGAATATTGCGGCTGTATATCGGGATAGGTTCATGTTTTTGGTAATGTGTTCAGTAATGCGTAGGATCTGGAGTTCTGCTGATAGTTTTTCTTGAAAAGCGAATTGTTCTTGACGGATAATGTTGCCGTCGAGTAAAGGTTGTCTGATTCTTGGTAGTAGGATTCGTTCTAAGAGCTTGGACATTGTAGGGAGTAAACTTATCGGTCTATAGTTTTGCGGTTTCTTCAGGTCTTTTCCAGGTTTAGGTATCGGTACTATTTTTGAAATCTTCCATGCTTGAGGAAAGTAGTGGTTGATTAGGCAGGCGTTGATAATTCTGGTTAGCAGGACAAGAGGTTTTCTTGGCAGGTTCTGGAGATGAATGTTGGATATGAGGTCCGGTCCAGGAGCGGAGTTTGTTCCAAGTCGGTTTATAATTGTTTTTATTTCAGCTGGAGTGGTTAGTTCTGGTAGATCGCGCGGAGGTGTCTGGCGTATATTCTGGGCTGTAGTCGTTACATGTTGCTGATATTGTAAAATGTCGGGTTGTTGGTTTTCAAGAGGATCTATTGTATTTTGTTGTTCATATGTGGCTGCGAAAAGTTCTGCCTGGCTAAAGGCGTCAAAGATGAGATTGTTGTTGTGTAGTAATGCCGGTTTGTGTTGTTTCGTGCGTCGCAGATTTTTAATTAGTTTCCAGTCGTCTGTATTTCGGAGTTGTAGAGTGCTCATGCGGTCTTCCCAGACTTCGGCTCTCCACTCCTGAACTCGGTGATGGATTTGCTTTTTGAGTCTGTTTAACTCTCTTCTGTCTTCCGGATTTCGAGTGTGGAGCCAGCGGCGTCTAGCTGCGTTTTTAAGGTATTTCAGATCTTGTATGAGTGGTGGTAGCTTGTGAGTGTTTGGTTCGGGAAATATTGTAGTTGCAGAAGCTTTTTTATATGCTGTTTTAATTTTGTCTGTTAACAATCCAATTGCTTCTTCTATTTGTTGTGTGGTAGTTAGGTCCAATGTGGGACGAATGTTGTTATTTAGCCATCTTTGAAACTGTTCCCAATTGATAATGGTTTTGTGTCGTGGGGGAGGCGGTTCAATTGCATTTCCGATGTGTCCGATTACTGGTAGGTGGTCAGATGTGAGGTCTTGCAGAGTTCGGAGATGTAGGTCAGGATCGAGGTTCTTGGTTATACAGATGTCCAGGACGTCGGGTTGCTGGCGGTGATTGAATGGGATGTGGGTGATGTCTTGAGGAGCGGAAATTACGGCGTTCAGTCTTCCTTGTAAGTTGTAAAGTGTGTTTCCACGTGCATTGTTCCGTCGCGAGTTCCAGGCAGTGTTTTTAGCATTTAAATCGCCGGCCAGTAAAATTTTGTTGTTATTGTCGAAAATCTGCAGTAAGTCATTTTCTTCGAGTGTAACCCTGGGGCTGAGGTATGCAGCCACCAGGGTTATTTTTCCTTGTGTTGTTTCAATTTTTACTATTGTGGCTTCTAATGATGTCATCTGTGGCGTGATTTCCGGGTTGTGTCGAATATGAGATCGGATGAAGATGGCTGTTCCGCCTCCCTGTCGGTTTGTTCTGTCTGTACGGTGGCATACCATATTACGAAGTTTGAATGATTGTGTTGGGCGTAAATGAGTTTCAGTGACGAATAGTATGTCGATCTTGTTGTCTTCAATAAACTCGTTTAGTAGGTCTGCTTTGTTGTGAATCCCTGCTGCATTAAAATTACAAAATCGGAGGTTTTGGTTCCTGGTGGGTCTAATTTCCATTGTCGGTTGCAAAGAATTTCGTGATTCCACCGACAATTGCCATTACTTTAGACACTAAGTCTGGTGCTGTCATGAATTCTTGAAATGTGGTGGTAATGATTGAAATGATGTTGGTGCGTTGTGAGTTTTTCCAGAAGTTTGTTATTTGGTTTAGGAAGTCGAGGAAGGAAGCAGGTCCGGTTGATTGACTAGAGGTTGAGTTTGCTGTCTGATGAGGCTGGGTGGTTGAAGATGATTCCTGATGTGTCTGTAGATTAGCCCATGTTCTTCGTCCTCTGCGGCTAGCTTCGGCTGGAGTTGGCATCGGTGTTTGTTTTATGGCTGGTTGAATTGTTGCTGCTGCAGGAGTGGTGGTTCTTGGTCGTTGTGCGTTGTAAATTCGGATTGCTTTCTGGAACTCTTCGCAGCCGCGAAAAGATGCGGGGTGGCCGTCTTGTTTGCAATTAACGCAATGTGAGGTGGCGTTAATTGGGAGGCTACAGTCTCGTGCTCTATGTGCCCCACCGCAGCGGACACAGCGAGTAGGCATGGAGCAATAGTTTGCTGTGTGGAAGAATCCCTGGCACTTCTTACATTGCGGTGGGCCGTCTTTGTTTTGGTATGACTCGACTGTTACTTTTGTGTCAAGGATGTATCGGACGTGGTAGATGGCGTCGTTTTCTGGTTTGCGATCAAGCGTTACACAGAATACATCCATGGGTCTGAGTTGTTTCGTGTTGTTGTCTCTTTTCTTGTATTGGTGGACGTTGCGTGGCCTAAAGCTGAGGTCTCGTAAGTCTTTTTCTACTTCTGCTTCTGTGATTGTTTCTGGTAATCCTTTGATTACTACTTTTAAATGTCGTTCTTCCTGTGGTTGATGCGTGAAGTTGGCAATGTTGTGGTGCTGGAAAAAGTCGAGTGCTGTCCTTTGGTCTTTCAATGAATCAAAATGATACTTGATAGTGTCTCCTCTGTAGATCACCTGTATTGGCCCGTCCATGTGTTTTTTCAGTGCGGCATTGAGCGTGAGGTAATGTCCTTTGTATTGAATAGTGATAGGCGGGATTCTTGGTTTTCTGGGCGTAGCTTGAGGAGCAGTTGATGATGATGATGGAGTTGGATGGGTTGCAGGTGCTGGATTTTCATTGCTATTACTTCGTTGAGGTGGAGGTGAGAGAGGTTCGAATCTGTTTTCTGTCTGGATGGAGAATTGTTTGTGCGGTGCTGTGTCATCTTCTGTGTTCTTTCTCTTCGCTGTTTTACGTGGGGGCGGGGTTTGGAATTGCCCTTCCCCATCGTCTTGTTCCATCTCTTCTGTTTCGGATATTTCAGATTCAGAAGAGCGGTAATATCGTGAATAGTTGTCGTCATATGTTTGATTGGTGTCTTCATTGGTGTCGCCATTTGCTGAGTTTGAATCTGTGTCCGGACGTGGTGCGTCGTGATTGGTTGGTTTGTCGTTACAGAGAGTCGCCATGTTGCTGTCTACTTGTGCCTGTTGTAATTTGTGGATCTGATGTCTGAGTGCTTGTTCCATCTCTGTTTCTTGTGTGGTGTTTGTATTTGGCTCAGACCTACCCGCGTGATCTGCCTCAGCCCTAGTACTAAGTCTTTGCCTCGAAGGCCGCGGACGTACAGCGCGCGGGGGGCCGGCCTGCTCTCGGTCGGGCCCCCGTGTCTGAGGCCCTGGGTCTTCATCATTCCCTGGACTACTCATTCCTAGCCCCGGCTATTCCAGGGACGTTCTCCTGTTCCTATTGCGCCCTGTCACCCTGACAACACGACAATTTCGCGCTACGATCACCAGGTGCGAAGTAATAACGCCGCCCCTTAGTGAACGTCACACAGCGACCGCTGCTCGGAGACCGATGCCTCGACGCACAGGCCCAGCCAGTGTCGCGGGCGGGCGCGGACGGCCGAGAGAGCGGCCGCCACTCTGCGCGCCGCCGCGCCGCGCCTCCCGCGCTTGCTACCGCCCAACGTCCGACAGCCTGTGCGGAGCAGCCCCACACCTGCGCCACAACCACCCGCGCCTTTCAAACCACCGAGGATGGGGCTACACACAGCCACACCACAGTCGCCAACCAGTCGCCACGGCAGCGCCGCAAACCACGGCCAAACTGCAGCCACCGCGCGCTACAGCCTGGGTCGGCCCGCCGAGAATCGCCGCCCACGCCCAAATGCCGCCCCCACAGCCCCAGCCGGCGACCGGCCACAATGGCCAAACCTTCGGCAAAAGCCCCGCACCGTCGCCGCGGCAGCCCGGCCAGCGCGGCCGGCGCCACAGCCACACAAGCGGAGGCGTGCGGCGATGACGGCCGTGCAAACGCACCTCCGCCGCCCCATCGCCCTCCCACCGTTTCCCGATCGGCCCGCAGCCGTCGGGCCACGTCCTCCTCCTCTCGCCCGCCAACATTCACAGCCCTTTCGTTCGTTTCCCAACAATTTCAATTGTGCCCGCCGCAAAAACGGGCGCCGCCTGCAAAGCAACATGCTCCGCCGGAGCGCCCCTCGCCGCTTACGAGCCAACCCCTCGCCCGAGGCAAACCCGAAATCCGCAACTACAGACCAACCCAATCTGCCGTCAGCACACACGACAGCCAACATCACGCGTTACGAGTTAGACATTAGGTTCACACGTCTCGGTTAGGTTCGGTGGACGTGGGTTAGGTTAAGGGCACTTGGGTTAGGTTAAGCATTCAAAACACACGTCAGGCGTCAGAGGTTAGGTTAGGTTACGTTACATTAAGGTTAGGTTAGGGGCACCTCGGTTAGGTTAAGGGTCGGTGTTAGGTTAAGCGTCAAACTTAGGTTAAGCATTCAAACACACGTCGGGCGTCAGAGGTTAGGTTAGGTTAGGTTAGGTTAAGGCCACTTGGGTTAGGTTAAGCCTCAAACTTAGGTTAAGCATTCAAACACACGTCGGGCGTCAGGTGGCCGCAGCAGCCGCACCTACCTACCCACCCACCTCACGGCCGGACAGCTTGGCTTACTTGGCGCTGAGGCTGACCTCACCGCACCTCACGCTACGCAACGCTACAGGTTCGGTTCGCTCAGCTTAGGCTTAGAGCTTAAGCGCCCAGGTCGGATTACGACGTTGGTTCACCTTCGGGCGCCACACTTTGGGTGTAAAGGTCGCGTCGGGTCGTCGGCACGCCGCAAAAACAAAAGCGAAGCCACAGGACAACGCCGACAAACGGGCAGCACGACCACGACCAGATACCGAGACACACGGACCACCCACCGGCCAAAGGGCACCAAACAACAAACCAGAGCACCACGTGTCGACCAGAGCAACCCGCCGCTCACGCGACGTGGCTGGCACCGAAGGGCCGCCGCAACTGCGCTTTCCGCGCCGGGCCGGATGCACGTGCGGCAACACCACCACCGCACACAGCCGCTGTTCAACATCAACCAACAACACGCCGCGGTCGCAGCCTCAACGCCAGCACACGTTTGCACCACCATTCACACGCACCGCACAAACAGCTGTCGCCGACAACACAAACACACCGCAACGACGCCGCCGCCCCTACTTGTGCCGGCCACCCACCCCACCGACGGCGCACCTGTCGCCGGCCGGCAGTCGACACGGGAAACGCACACCGCCACTTCGCTCGCGCGCACGCCACCAACCAGTCGTCGTCTCCAAAACAACAAACAAACAAACATAGGGCAGGCAACAAATCGCCTCGCACGAACCGTCCACAAAACTATCAAAGCACAGCCTCTGGCTAACGGCCACGACGCAGCGGCACGCTGCTCCTTTCCCCGCCCCCACTCGATTCACGAAGGCACGCGACACCGCCAACGACGGCCTCGCTTCCCGCAACCGACACCTTTCCGCCACTACGCACAGCCGCACCCGACGCCCGTGCCAACGACACAACTACTGCACTATCCACCGCCGCCTCCCCCTTCCCGTCGTACACACACACAGCCAGCCAGCCAGCCAGCCAGCCAAAACCACACCAACGACCCAAACATGCACGTGCAACGGCACACCCCAACCAGTCAACGTCGACAACCACACGCACGGCTCGAAACCGGCGCCCTTCCACGTTGCCATCAAGCTACACACAAGACACAAGGAACCAACAACAGCAAGCCTGCCCGCCCGCCCCACTCTCACGCCGCAAAAAGCACACCGAAACCGCCAAACGCACATTCCCATCGCACCGACACCGACCGGCTCGCTACCACCACACCTCTCGGCAGCCGTTTCGCAAACATGACACGGCGCGACATGACATCACGACCAACTCTCCTCTCCAGACGCCTTCGGCCGGAGCACAACGCCGCCAATTCGCCACACACACACACACACACACACACACAGTCGACAGGCGCCCGCCCGCCCGCCCTGCACGACGCCGCGCAGCAAAGGCGCCCGCAAACACATACCTCTCCTCTCTCTCGGCCGCCCGACGCGCCAACCGCCACACCGCCAGCCACTCGCAATTGTGCACTGCCGCCAGCCACACGTCCAACACGCCGCGCCGCCTCCGGCCACCCGCCAGGGGGCGCTCACGTCCGCGACAACAGCGCGGCCCGCCGGGCCAAACCGAACCGAGCCGAGCCGCCCGCCGCTGCTCTGCACATCTTCCTGCGCGCATCAACAAAACGAGGCAAGCGAGCACACCCCGTCACAACGCCACATCACGCAAATGCCGTGCCGACCTCTTGTGTCTACCGCCTAAATTGCACTCACTCACCAGCCGCCCCTTCTTCTTCTTCCTACCTATCTATCTGTGCGTCTGTGTCGGTCCGCGCGTGACGCCTCTCAACATCCGCCGTCGCCGTCCCCGTCCCCGTTTCCGCCCCAATGCCATCGTCGCGCCGCCTCCTCCTCCTCCTCCGCCCCTGTCCGGCCCGCACCACACCATACACCGCTGCTTGTCCCGGCCGTTGCCACCAAAGGCGCCTACCGCAAACGCGCCACGCCGCAGCCCCCGTGCGTGCATCTCCGTGCCGACGCTGCCTCTCTGCCCTCCCGCACGCACTCGACCGACCGACATGCACTGCGTCGACGGCCTCGACAACACAGTCTCTGGCTCCGCACTGCGTCTTCCGGTACGCGCGCTGAAACACGTATGTACTCATTACCAGCGATGGCGAGGCACGACACAATCTCTGACCAGAGCGTTTCTTATCGTCGCTAGTCTGCGCCACACGACACTAGTAGCACGTAGCGGGTCGGCAGGAACAGTTGTCATCTATATGTGGCGGGTCGGGAGAGGTAGTAGTCAGTCGACAGTATTAGCGAGTGGACGGTTGTACTGAGCGGGCGGCGGCGTGCTCTTCTCGCGACTCTGGTCTCCGTTCGGGACGATGCATACTGTTATTACAGGTAAGGTAATGAAGCTGCATTGCGCAAATCTAATACTGTATGTCAATTGTAACTATTTTCTTCACAACAAAATGCCCCAATAATACTTTGTTTCCAAACAAACTTTTTTAAAGTACAACCATTCATTTCCATTTAAATAATATTTCCTACGCATTTCCTCCAACAATCAAAATTAAATGTGAGCCGGCATTCATTGCACGACGCTGTGTACAGGTATCTACAGTTAAGAGCACATATAGATGCAGTTTGTTTTTTCTCTTTTGTCTTTTTTGTTTTTTTTTTTTTTTTTTTGACGTAACGATCTTTTGCTCTTTTTATTCTAATTTGTACGTACGCTGTTTGTTTAGATTTTTATATTGGTAATGCCACGTAGCGCTCCGCGTGAAAATCACTGCCTGTGCTGTGTGCAGTCTGTGGCTAGTTTGCATTGTTGTTGTCATGAACTGCTATAGCTGGATGTGAACAGCGCGTAGCGTTGCGCAGTTAGGGGTGAGCCGCCAGCACTGGTGCATGTGAGGACAGAGATGGCGGACGTTTCAAATTACATATATTATGACTGGTGATGATATTAAGGGTAAATACATTGTTTGTTGTTCTCTATTAAACATCTTTACTTTGCTAACTATCCCTATCGGTAGTTAGTGCCCTCCGTAGTTTGGAATCTCTTATTTAGCTGGCAGCAGTGGTGCTCGCTGTATTGCAGTTAGTTCGAGTAATGAAGATTTTTGTGAGGTAAGTGATTTCCGACAGGTGTACTTTAATGTTACTCAGGGCCATTCTTTTGCAGGGATCTTTGATAGTCAGATTGCGTTGCGCTCAAAATATTGTGTGTCAGTTTAAGCACAGTTTTGTATACATTGTTGTTCAAAGGGGGGCGTTTCAGAATACACAGGGCCGAAGGTCAGCCAGCGCTGCCCTTACAACGTTTATCGGGTTTTCAATTATGTCTGTTGAGATGTTCATGGTTCATTATTTCCATTCATCATATTATCGCGCGTTTCTCATCAATCTTCGTTCGTTCATTTTCTAGGGACGTTAACAACATTCTGGCACATTTTTATCATCATTCACTCACTCACTCACTCACTCACTCACTCACTTACTTACGACTATTTGTGCGGGGAGGTTACACTTGGGTCCATTTCCATTTACATTCAATGTTGATAGACGCCTTTTTTTTTTTTTTGTTGTTGTTTTGTTGCTGGCAGGTTACAAAGGGCCTCATTTTATGTTGGTTGCAGCAGCGTTTTTCTCCTTCTTCTAGCGTTTTCCCCGCCCCCGCCCCTCCCGCATCCCTCGGTCTCACCACGTTCACTGACAGCCGCGTCTGCGGCTACACCACAACGGCCCCCTCCCGGCAACCCATTCGTTTTCTCTTCTTTTGCACAAAAACAACGCCGCACGCGCCAGCCGAGCGCAGCGCAAGCCACCCACACCGCGCCCCTCCCCGTCTTTATAGCCTCCGCGTCTTGTTTTCTTCGTTTGCCCCCTCCCATCTCCCGAATGCCATGCCATGCCATGCCAGCAGCGTTACGCGTGCCCCTCCCCTGTCCACACACTACCGCGAAACGAACAGCCTTCCGGGCCACATGCAGGGCACGCCCACCGCCATTCCCGGACGCAATTCTCAAAACAACACACACACACACACACACACACACAATGGCTTTGCACACGAACATAGACGGCACGGGCACTGTCGTACATTCTTCCTCAGAACCATCTCAACGAACGTTACGTTACATACACATCCGGGAAAGCAAAGCAACGCAACGCACAATTCAGCCGTCAAAGGTAACGTTCACCACGGCAGACACTTGCCGCCGCGCCGTTACGCGCATTTCAGTGCGGCTACAATACACCTCCGACACGGGAACGTTCCGTTGCTCTACACTGCGTTTCTCCGTTTTGTTTGGTTTTTTTTCCGTTTTCTCTCTCTCTCTCTCTCTCTCTCTATATATATATTTGTTTTTTCCCCTCTGTCCTTTCCTCCACCATTCTCTCCTCACGTTCTGCCCAGACATTCGACCGATCAGAGGTTCGTTCACCTTTCGGTAACCGTTCTCAGCGCGACGGTGTACCAACGGTATGACGGTATGACGGTATGACGGGTGTTCAAGACGTCCGGTGTACCGCGCCGATCGACAGTTTCCCAGAGGCGACGGATCGGACCACATCACCGACATACACACAAACACGTGTACGCACATTCGCCAAAGCGACCGTCGTCTTCTAGCGTCGCGCTTACTCTACTGTACTGCACTGGACACGCGAGCATGCATCTTCAATGACGACGTCGGTGTGCGTGCGTCGTACGCACACAAGCAGACACAGTCGGTCAGACACGACTATCGAAATCAGAGTCGGGGGAAAGGTACATATCATCGTGCGTGTCGCCCGTACAATGCAATACACAGTGGTGTGTCTCAATGCGCGTTCACATTTAAACGTCACTCACACGCCTCCACGCTGCATTTACAGACACATTTCACCCTCGCCATATATGGCGTGCAAACCGACCCGCAAACGGCCGTCGTTACACACTGACATTCCCAACAATCGCGTGTCGTTTCCACCCGTCACGTAACTAACCGGCACCTCCATCCAAAGGGCACATCACCGATCGCACTTCCCCCCCCCCCCTCGCAGACAACGACTTGTGCGCACGTGCCTCCATTCCACGTCACACCGTGGCCGCACCCCGCAACACGCGACACGCGACGCGCCCCATAAACAATCAAATTATTCATCGCATCGGCCACCCCACCCCGTCGCGTCGCAACCAAAGCGGTAGCTATTGCCACCGTCCACCCACTCACACACAAAACAAAACAAAAACAACAACAACAACAATTCCGCCCTTCCCGCAAAGGCCATTTGGTGGCCCTGAAAAGGGCCGTTTTGCCGCTCTCGCAACGGAGGATCTCCTTCCATTCCAGAGCCACCTCCTTACTTGGAGCTCGTGTACTTGGTCACCGCCTTCGTGCCCTCGCTCACGGCGTGCTTGGCCAGCTCGCCAGGCAGCAACAGCCGCACAGCGGTCTGGATCTCGCGGGACGTGATGGTCGAGCGCTTGTTGTAGTGCGCCAGGCGAGACGCCTCGGCCGCGATGCGCTCGAAAATGTCGTTCACGAAGCTGTTCATGATGCTCATCGCCTTCGACGAGATGCCCGTGTCAGGGTGCACCTGCTTCAGCACCTTGTAGATGTAGATGGCATAGCTCTCCTTCCTCTTGCGCTTCTTCTTCTTGTCGCCCTTCGAAATGTTCTTCTGCGCCTTGCCAGCCTTCTTGGCGGCCTTCCCGCTAGTCTTGGGCGGCATCGCAAACAAACAAGAACGTACGGCAGCAACACCAGCAGCAAGCGCTCCGCTCTAGTCAGCGTCTCCCCACACAGTGGCACCCAGCGCGCCCCGCCGCCGCACCTTTACCAGCTCGCCCCGTTGCGGCCGCCGACCAATGGGCCGCGAGCGCAACCGGCCGCCGCACCCGAGAGCATAAAGGACCCCCACCCCTGGCGGCGCCGCCACTCCGCTGCTCGACTCGCTGCGGCTCGCACCGTCCTTCGTCTCGTCTCGTTTTTTTACACCACAGCGCATCGCCATGTCCGGACGCGGAAAGGGAGGCAAAGTCAAGGGCAAGTCAAAGTCCCGCTCAAGCAGGGCCGGGCTCCAGTTCCCGGTCGGCAGAATCCACCGCCTCCTGCGCAAGGGAAACTACGCCGAGCGCGTCGGCGCCGGGGCGCCCGTCTACCTCGCCGCCGTCATGGAGTACCTCGCGGCTGAGGTGCTCGAGCTGGCCGGAAACGCGGCCCGCGACAACAAGAAGACGCGCATCATCCCGCGCCACCTGCAGCTTGCCATCCGCAACGACGAGGAGCTCAACAAGCTCCTGTCGGGCGTCACCATCGCACAGGGTGGTGTCCTGCCCAACATCCAGGCCGTCCTGCTGCCAAAGAAGACCGAGAAGAAGGCCTAAACAGAGAGGCCAGGCAATCGGCACGCGGACCCGCCGCCCAGCAGCGCTGCGTGCTCCCCTGCACGCAACGCGCTTTGCCGGCCCGGCTCGGCTCACAACAATCGGCCCTTTTCAGGGCCACCACACAAACCTACGTCCAAAGCAAAATTTCAGTCGTCCTCGCCGCGCTTTGCTTTACTTTACTTTACTTTAACTTAACTTCACTTCCACAGCCGCCGCCGGCAAGAAGACCATACCAACTGCTACGATTGCAGGGGCAGATATTCTGCGAGGTACCTCGGTGTCACGCCTGACATCGAAGTGTCACATAGGGCAACTTGGCACAAACGCTCACGCCAGGATGCAGATCCTGTACCCCTGTTCCCTCGACCCCGCAACAGGGGTAGCGATACTGGAAATATGCGCGCCCTCTATAGGGGCTATGCAGCCAGGTCGACGATGCATCGCCTACAGAAGGGTCCAAAGCAGAGCGCTCTACGACGGGCCTTACACGTCCCCGCGGCAGACCTGCCTACAACCACCCACAACACGATTCCGCGCCCTGGCAGAAGCGTTCTACGCCACCGCGCGGAATTCAGAAAATGACTATTACGTCTTGACCCTTGGGCAATATGAACACCACAGGGACAGATGTGCAAGACCCGAGTCGCTACTCCAGCAGTAGCACAAACAGAACACATAATCACTCTCAACAAACAGCAACGTCCGAAAAAGCACACTACCAAAGATAAGAACAACACACAGAAAAGAGGAGCAAATGTCCACAGGCGACAATAACCTCCACCAACTCCCCCTCTAACGGTAGAGGACTAAAGGAAAGAGAGAAGAACAACAAGAAGAGCCGCCGCCATCTTGTCGTCCACAGCCCGTGTGGCCACACACACGTTTCTCTTTTGTTTTTCGTTTGCCTCAAGCACCTCCACGCACGCACAGTCGCCTTCCAAACGACAACGACAGCAATAATCACCAACTGTTAAACGAGCGTGTCGACACACCGCCCTCCACTCCCGCGCGCCCCATACAAACGAAACAGCTGATCCGGCCGCCTATGGGCACGCCTTGCCTCGGCAACTCCAACGCCGCCGCAAACACACAGCCAAAACCACGCAAATATTCACCGCCTCTCGCACAACAACAACAACAACAACAACAACAACACACAGCCCGGCGTCTCCATCGATCGATAAACAAAACAAACACACAACGCCCTCTCTCGCGCGCGCGCGCACGCACACACACACACACACACACACACACACACACACACACACACAGCCACAAGACCCGCTTCCTTTCCTTTCTCCCAGTCACGTCACGTCAGTCAAACGCAAACGAAATGAAGAATGAAAGAAACAAGGCAGGCAGGCAACACACGCAGCAACAACACAGACTCTTTCGCACTTTTCAATTTCCGAACAGTGTGGTGGCCCTGAAAAGGGCCGTTTTCGTCTCTCCCACGGCCGCGGGAAGGCCAACGCGGCACAGCACACCGGCTGCGACGCGCCTAACCGCCGAAACCGTACAGGGTGCGCCCCTGCCTCTTCAGGGCGTACACCACGTCCATGGCCGTCACAGTCTTGCGCTTGGCGTGCTCAGTGTACGTCACCGCGTCGCGGATCACGTTCTCCAGGAACACCTTCAGCACTCCGCGGGTCTCCTCGTAGATCAGACCAGAGATGCGCTTCACGCCGCCCCTGCGAGCCAGGCGGCGGATCGCGGGCTTCGTGATGCCCTGGATGTTGTCGCGCAACACCTTGCGGTGCCGCTTGGCGCCACCCTTGCCGAGCCCCTTTCCTCCCTTGCCGCGGCCAGTCATCTCTTCTAAATCCTCAAAAAGCTCAAGGCAAGCAAAGCGTCTGCTGCAGCGGCTGGCTCCTCACCCGGCGCTAGCGAGTCGGCTACGGTCTGCGCCCGGCGCTTTTTTTTTTTTTTTTTTTTTTTTTTTTTTTTTTTATAGGATGGGGCCCCTCCACGCCCGCACCAACGTGGTGACCAAACCAAAAGTTCTACTGTCACCTCCGTAAGCATGTTAGTATTTGAATCAGGCGTCACAGGATGCAGGCTGTGATGTTATCCATGCGTCTGGGTAAGACTACTCATTAACATGGTCCATCGGAGATAGATAGTGGTCGAAAACGATCGAAGGGTAGCGGTTGTAAGAGCAGAGGAAAAAAAGTGCCAAGGCCAGTGCCAAGGGAAAAAAACCTCTGCGACAGTAGGACGGGTAGTAAGGGCAGTAGCGGCTTGCTAGCTGCGACAGAGCATGCAAGGTGAGGGAAGGTTAGCGTGAGGTATCGTGCAACGTTACCTATGTACTGCGTGGTCGTTAGCTGGGGGAGTCCGGTTGCTGCGGCTGGGCTCGCTTGTAGTCTCCTGGGCCGGACGCAGTGGCTTCCTCCCTGAAACATAGAAGTTCGGCGCGGCAACGCATGCGCTGCTGTTAGGCCCTCTGCTGCGCCTTGTCGTCAGTGACTTGGTGCAGCTTCATCAGGCTGGTGCAGAGCGGCGGCGATCAGCTACCGTACAGCATCCTCCTCTACTGCACGGCGCAGCCCTTCTGCTCTGCAGCTTCAGGACGCGCCGCAGCTTCAAGGCGCGCCGCTGTCTCAGTGAGCTGCGCCACTGTAGCGTCGGTGAAATGTACGCCGTTCGCTCTCGCTGTCGCGATGAAGGTCGCCGTCGCAGTGGTCGCCGTCGCCACCGGTTCCGCTGGGGCGGCGGTTGTCTTCTTTGCGCCTCTCACCTGCGGTGTTGCTGGGACAACCGCTGGGATAGGCGCGCGAACGTCCTTCTGCGAGGTCGCAGGAGTGTTCGCAGGTACGACTGCACTGAGGCCTTGGGCGAAGACTGCGCGCAGTTGCCTCAGGGCCTCTTCCTTCTCTGCAGCCACGGCGGCTGCGAAGGCAGCCCTCTCCGCCGCCATGACGGCTTGGAGGGCTGCTGTGGCCTCCTTCACGGCGGCGCCGAGTTCGAGGTCACACTTCTTCACGGGAGCTGCTACTGCGCCATCCCTCAGCTGCGCCGGGCTGGTCTGCGCCCTACGCCGTTTCCGACGTCGTCTTCTCTTCTGCTGCTGCGTCGGTGCGGCCGCCTCGCCGCCCCCGGTTTGGGTGCGGCTTGAGAAAGCCGCACAACCGCGCCAGCTGGCGACGTGCGGGCCGCCACACCGGACACAAGTCGGCAGAGCGTTGCTGCCGCGGTCGCAGGCGCGGCTGTCGTGCTCGCCTGAGCACTTGACGCACCGCGCCGCGTTGCGGCAATACTTCGCAACATGGCCCTCGCCCTGGCACTTGAAGCACTGGGGCAGAGGGTCCATGGCAGTCGGGAGAGCCTCTGTCGTCACCGGGAAGCCCAGCAACTTCCGCAAGTCGAAGACGTCGCTCCCGCCGTCGACCGTTTGCACGGTCACGGCATAGAGCGGCGCCCTCTTCCTGTTGGTCCGGTTGTGCAACCTTGCGGTTGCGCAACCAAACCCGGCTCGCAGCAGCCCTTCCCGGACCGCTGCCTCGTCACAGCACCAAGGCAACCCCCTGAGGAGTGCCTTGGTCGTCTTCATCCTTCCAACGGAAGGCGCCTTATCACGCGCCGGCGGTGCGTCGACGACGTGGTCGGCCACTGCGACCTTGATCGCCCTGTGATCGGCCACGTTTGCAGCTCACGCGCCAGCCCCCCTATATAGACTCTGGCCCGCCCTCCCCCCACCACGCGCAACCGAGGGCATATAAGCGCACCACGGTGGCTGGCGCGCGCCCGTGTCGTCAAGGCAGCACCCGACGCAGCACCTCGCTCGCCTCCACGCCGCTCCGCTAACCGCTACCGCTATGGCCCGCACAAAGCAAACGGCCCGCAAGTCCACCGGCGGAAAGGCGCCGCGCAAACAGCTCGCCACCAAGGCGGCGAGGAAGAGCGCGCCCGCCACCGGCGGCGTCAAGAAGCCCCACCGCTACAGGCCGGGCACCGTCGCCCTGCGAGAAATCAGGCGCTACCAGAAGAGCACAGAGCTGCTCATCCGCAAGCTGCCATTCCAGCGCCTAGTGCGCGAGATCGCCCAGGACTTCAAGACCGACCTGCGCTTCCAGAGCTCCGCGGTCATGGCCCTGCAGGAGGCCAGCGAGGCCTACCTCGTCGGCCTCTTCGAAGACACCAACCTGTGCGCAATCCACGCCAAGCGCGTCACCATCATGCCCAAGGACATCCAGCTCGCGCGCCGCATCCGCGGCGAGCGCGCCTAAACACCGCGCCAGCCGCTGGGCACCGCCCACGCACGCAACAAACAAAACGGCCCTTTTAAGGGCCACTAACATCACTCCGTCGCGAGCAAACTTTGTCGGTCGCCTCTCGCCCCACAACCACAGAACCAAAGACAAAACACCACTTCCACTTCCCGTCCGTCCGCCACAGCCGCTCTCCCCTGCCAGCTTGCTGGCGCGCGCAACAATCAACATCATGCCTCCCCGGCGCGGCGCTCAAAGCGCACAATACCCATCGGCCGACGCCGTCAACCACACGGCCGGCCGCCGCTTCGTTTCGAAAAGAAAACGAAACAAAAAGCCAGGCACGTCCAACGCCACCGACCCTTTCCACATCTCAACGTCCCCCGCCCCCGTTGCAAGAACACACACACAAGACAAGACACATCCGAGAAGACGGCAGGCAGGCCAACCAAAGTATTCAAACAACATGACACAAAACCAACCGTCGGCCGGCCGCGACCAAAAAAAAAAAACGGCGACAATCAACCGCAACGACAAAACCGCTACCGCCGCCCGCACCCGCCACCGACCCCCCCCCCGCAATCCAACCACCACGGCACGCAAACAGTATCCACACACGGGCATACAGAAACGCCAGACGACACAACCACACCGCAACACAAACACGACAATCAAAACCTTCCCGACGTGCTTTGATGGCCCTGAGAAGGGCCGTTTTGGGCCGCGCGTCTGTTGCGCGCCACTAGACGACGGGGACGGGGGGTGCGGACGACGGAGTCAACCGCCAACCCTTCCTTTCCCATTCCTCTCTACTTCTTCTTCTTGGGCGAAGCCTTCGCCTTAGACGGCGTCGTCGCCTTCTTCGGGCGCGGCGCCTTCGGCTTCTTCGTCGGAACCTTGGCGGCCTTCTTCGCCTTCGACGGCGACTTGGCCTTGGCCGGCTTGGCAGCAGCCGCCTTCTTCGCACCGGCGGGAGCGGCCGACGCCGCAGACGCCTTCTTGGCGGCGCCCGCCTTCCGACCAGTCGCCGCCTTCACGCCACCAGCCTTCTTTGCGCCGGCCGCACGGGCGCCCTTCTTCTCCTTGCTGGCCGGAGCGGCGCGCTTCTTCTTGGCACCGCCAGCACGAGCCTTGCCGCCCTCAGCCGCCCCGCCGCCGGCGCCGGCAAGCTTGAAAGAGCCGGACGCGCCCTTCCCCTTCGTCTGCACCAGCTCGCCCGCCACCACGGCCGACTTGAGGTACTTCTTGATAAACGGCGCCAGCTTCTCCGCGTCCAGCTTGTAGTGCGCGGCAATGTACTTCTTGATCGCCTGCAGCGACGATCCGCCGCGCTCCTTCAGACTCTTGATGGCGGCCGTCACCATCTCAGAGGTGCGCGGGTGCGCAGGCTTGGCGCGCGGCTTCTTCGCAGACGACGCAGACTTTGCCTTCTTCGTAGTGCCGGTGGCGGCGGGTGCCGCAGCAGTCTCGTTCGTAGCCGCCTGATCTGCCATTTCGACGACGCGCGTTAACACACAGCGAGCAGCGAGAGCGAGAGGAGACACGCAGCGAGCGGAGCGCACAGCAGAGGAATAGCCGCCTCGACGCACAGGCCCAGCCAGTGTCGCGGGCGGGCGCGGACGGCCGAGAGAGCGGCCGCCACTCTGCGCGCCGCCGCGCCGCGCCTCCCGCGCGCGTATGTTTGCGGACCGGAAGAACCGACATGCTACCCATCGCGCGGTCGCCCAGACGTCATCGATATATCCATAACGAAGGGCATCCCTCAGTTTATGACCGCAGAAGTCATCCACGCGCTTAATTCTAACCATCTCCCAGTCATCTTCTACCTTCATACCGCACCTGAACATCACACCGGCCGCCTCAACCTCAGACGCACAAACTGGGACGCATTCCGAGAGGAAGTCACCTTCTCTGTGGACGAACTGCACGGCGACGAGGACATCACAGAAGACTCCATCACCACATTCACGGACTCCATCACAGAAGCCCTCACTCATGCCACACCACCACCGAGAGCACCGCATCTGCCAACTCCGGGACTGCCGCCAGAAATTCTCGCCTCAATCCGACACCGGAATCGCCTCAACCGAGAATGGCGCATCACGCGAGATCCGCACCTCAAGCAGCTAATTAATCGATTACGAAGAGACATCAAAGCCGCCATAGTCACCCACAGAAATCAACAATGGGCTGCCAAACTCCGAGCATTCACACCGGACCCAAAACACTGGCATATGATACGCTTCTTCACAAACCGCAGGACGACAACCCCACCGCTCCAACATCAAGACAGAACAGCCTACCGACCAGAAGACAAGGCCAACATGCTGGCAGATACATTTGAAGCTAATTTCCAACCACTGAACGACAGGACTGACCCGGAACGTATCGCAATCATCGAAAGGGAAGCAGACGCCATACTCCATCATCAAGACGACGAAGACGACGACGCAGAAGACGATCTCATTCCACCCATCAGCGCAGAAGAAGTACAGGCTGGCATCCGGGCGTTACCCTCGAACAAAGCACCCGGCGCAGACGACATCCAAGGACGTGTCTTGAAGCAACTGCCCTGGACAGCGATCGTGCGACTCGCAGCCATTTTCAACTGGATCATCGCCACCGCCACATATCCATCACAATGGAAGCACTCCATAGTCACAGCAGTACCTAAACCGGGAAAGGATCGCCATCACCCGCAGAATTATCGTCCCATAAGCCTCCTGCCGCACATCAGCAAGCTATTTGAACGCATTCTCCTGCCAAGGCTACAAAATATCATCAATAGAAACGAAGTGCTACCGCAAGAACAATTTGGATTCCGCAGCGGACACAGTACGACGCAGCAGATACTTCGAGCTGTGGAATACATCACGGAAGCATTCAACAAGAAGGAATTCTGCGGCGCCGTACTGCTGGACGTCACCAAAGCTTTTGATACCGTCTGGCACAAAGGCCTCATCTGGAAACTTAACAGACTACAATTTCCGAAGCCATACATTCGTCTCATAGCATCATACCTGAAGAATCGCACGTTCGCTGTCCGGGTTGACAACTCACTGTCAACAAATCGCCCTATAAACGCCGGAGTGCCGCAAGGATCTGTCCTTGGGCCAGTCCTGTACTCAATCTTCACCTCTGACATCCCATCGCAGCCGAGGGTGGAAAAGGCCATCTACGCAGACGACACAATGATCTTCACGCGAAGCAGATGGAGAGAAGTCCTCGTGCCTCGCCTCCAGAGCTCTCTTAACGCCCTTGAGCAATGGGCTGCCAAGTGGCGCATCAGTTTCAACCCTGCCAAGACCCAAGCCGTCATTTTCACGCGACGTAAGACCATGCCTGCACGCCATCTCAGACTTTACGACGTAGAACTACCGTGGGACACCTCCGCCAAATACCTGGGAGTCATCTTGGACAAACGACTGACGTGGAAACTCCACATAGAAGACGTAAGAGCGAAAGTAAACCAGAGAATAGGGGCTTTATACCCCCTTATCAACGAAGACTCGGACCTCTCAATAGAAAATGGAATTTTAATCTTCAGAATGTACATCAGGCCACTCATGGATTACGCCGCCGAAGTTTGGGGAGGTGCAGCAAAAACGCATATCCAGCGACTCCAGTCTCTCCAAAACAAAATTCTCCGACGAATCTTTCACGTCCATTCACAGTTTCCGCACCGCTATCTCCAAGAAGCTGCAGAAGAACCTGAAGTAATGCAACGACACCAAGACCTGGCAAGAAGATTTTACAGCAAGACACAAGAAGCAGACAACCCACTCATAAGAGCATTAGGCGCACCGCAAAATCCGCGAGATAAATACAAGAGACCTATAGCACTACTGGACCGATAAAAACGACGCAACAACAAGACGAACAAATACAGCTGTGAAATGCTCAGAAGAAACGAAACATTGACGAAAACTCCGTAACGCTTTAATGCAAAGAAGTTCAACCCCCGTCCCACACACACACAAGATACACACAAAATAAAGAAGCACAGACCCCACACGCCAACCCCAGAAGAAGCAGGCAATGCTTAACAAGTAAATCCTGCGCCACATAGCTAATAAGTAGCCATAAGAAGGTGGACGGAGCGCTTGCTACCGCCCAACGTCCGACAGCCTGTGCGGAGCAGCCCCACACCTGCGCCACAACCACCCGCGCCTTTCAAACCACCGAGGATGGGGCTACACACAGCCACACCACAGTCGCCAACCAGTCGCCACGGCAGCGCCGCAAACCACGGCCAAACTGCAGCCACCGCGCGCTACAGCCTGGGTCGGCCCGCCGAGAATCGCCGCCCACGCCCAAATGCCGCCCCCACAGCCCCAGCCGGCGACCGGCCACAATGGCCAAACCTTCGGCAAAAGCCCCGCACCGTCGCCGCGGCAGCCCGGCCAGCGCGGCCGGCGCCACAGCCACACAAGCGGAGGCGTGCGGCGATGACGGCCGTGCAAACGCACCTCCGCCGCCCCATCGCCCTCCCACCGTTTCCCGATCGGCCCGCAGCCGTCGGGCCACGTCCTCCTCCTCTCGCCCGCCAACATTCACAGCCCTTTCGTTCGTTTCCCAACAATTTCAATTGTGCCCGCCGCAAAAACGGGCGCCGCCTGCAAAGCAACATGCTCCGCCGGAGCGCCCCTCGCCGCTTACGAGCCAACCCCTCGCCCGAGGCAAACCCGAAATCCGCAACTACAGACCAACCCAATCTGCCGTCAGCACACACGACAGCCAACATCACGCGTTACGAGTTAGACATTAGGTTCACACGTCTCGGTTAGGTTCGGTGGACGTGGGTTAGGTTAAGGGCACTTGGGTTAGGTTAAGCATTCAAAACACACGTCAGGCGTCAGAGGTTAGGTTAGGTTACGTTACATTAAGGTTAGGTTAGGGGCACCTCGGTTAGGTTAAGGGTCGGTGTTAGGTTAAGCGTCAAACTTAGGTTAAGCATTCAAACACACGTCGGGCGTCAGAGGTTAGGTTAGGTTAGGTTAGGTTAAGGCCACTTGGGTTAGGTTAAGCCTCAAACTTAGGTTAAGCATTCAAACACACGTCGGGCGTCAGGTGGCCGCAGCAGCCGCACCTACCTACCCACCCACCTCACGGCCGGACAGCTTGGCTTACTTGGCGCTGAGGCTGACCTCACCGCACCTCACGCTACGCAACGCTACAGGTTCGGTTCGCTCAGCTTAGGCTTAGAGCTTAAGCGCCCAGGTCGGATTACGACGTTGGTTCACCTTCGGGCGCCACACTTTGGGTGTAAAGGTCGCGTCGGGTCGTCGGCACGCCGCAAAAACAAAAGCGAAGCCACAGGACAACGCCGACAAACGGGCAGCACGACCACGACCAGATACCGAGACACACGGACCACCCACCGGCCAAAGGGCACCAAACAACAAACCAGAGCACCACGTGTCGACCAGAGCAACCCGCCGCTCACGCGACGTGGCTGGCACCGAAGGGCCGCCGCAACTGCGCTTTCCGCGCCGGGCCGGATGCACGTGCGGCAACACCACCACCGCACACAGCCGCTGTTCAACATCAACCAACAACACGCCGCGGTCGCAGCCTCAACGCCAGCACACGTTTGCACCACCATTCACACGCACCGCACAAACAGCTGTCGCCGACAACACAAACACACCGCAACGACGCCGCCGCCCCTACTTGTGCCGGCCACCCACCCCACCGACGGCGCACCTGTCGCCGGCCGGCAGTCGACACGGGAAACGCACACCGCCACTTCGCTCGCGCGCACGCCACCAACCAGTCGTCGTCTCCAAAACAACAAACAAACAAACATAGGGCAGGCAACAAATCGCCTCGCACGAACCGTCCACAAAACTATCAAAGCACAGCCTCTGGCTAACGGCCACGACGCAGCGGCACGCTGCTCCTTTCCCCGCCCCCACTCGATTCACGAAGGCACGCGACACCGCCAACGACGGCCTCGCTTCCCGCAACCGACACCTTTCCGCCACTACGCACAGCCGCACCCGACGCCCGTGCCAACGACACAACTACTGCACTATCCACCGCCGCCTCCCCCTTCCCGTCGTACACACACACAGCCAGCCAGCCAGCCAGCCAGCCAAAACCACACCAACGACCCAAACATGCACGTGCAACGGCACACCCCAACCAGTCAACGTCGACAACCACACGCACGGCTCGAAACCGGCGCCCTTCCACGTTGCCATCAAGCTACACACAAGACACAAGGAACCAACAACAGCAAGCCTGCCCGCCCGCCCCACTCTCACGCCGCAAAAAGCACACCGAAACCGCCAAACGCACATTCCCATCGCACCGACACCGACCGGCTCGCTACCACCACACCTCTCGGCAGCCGTTTCGCAAACATGACACGGCGCGACATGACATCACGACCAACTCTCCTCTCCAGACGCCTTCGGCCGGAGCACAACGCCGCCAATTCGCCACACACACACACACACACACACACACAGTCGACAGGCGCCCGCCCGCCCGCCCTGCACGACGCCGCGCAGCAAAGGCGCCCGCAAACACATACCTCTCCTCTCTCTCGGCCGCCCGACGCGCCAACCGCCACACCGCCAGCCACTCGCAATTGTGCACTGCCGCCAGCCACACGTCCAACACGCCGCGCCGCCTCCGGCCACCCGCCAGGGGGCGCTCACGTCCGCGACAACAGCGCGGCCCGCCGGGCCAAACCGAACCGAGCCGAGCCGCCCGCCGCTGCTCTGCACATCTTCCTGCGCGCATCAACAAAACGAGGCAAGCGAGCACACCCCGTCACAACGCCACATCACGCAAATGCCGTGCCGACCTCTTGTGTCTACCGCCTAAATTGCACTCACTCACCAGCCGCCCCTTCTTCTTCTTCCTACCTATCTATCTGTGCGTCTGTGTCGGTCCGCGCGTGACGCCTCTCAACATCCGCCGTCGCCGTCCCCGTCCCCGTTTCCGCCCCAATGCCATCGTCGCGCCGCCTCCTCCTCCTCCTCCGCCCCTGTCCGGCCCGCACCACACCATACACCGCTGCTTGTCCCGGCCGTTGCCACCAAAGGCGCCTACCGCAAACGCGCCACGCCGCAGCCCCCGTGCGTGCATCTCCGTGCCGACGCTGCCTCTCTGCCCTCCCGCACGCACTCGACCGACCGACATGCACTGCGTCGACGGCCTCGACAACACAGTCTCTGGCTCCGCACTGCGTCTTCCGGTACGCGCGCTGAAACACGTATGTACTCATTACCAGCGATGGCGAGGCACGACACAATCTCTGACCAGAGCGTTTCTTATCGTCGCTAGTCTGCGCCACACGACACTAGTAGCACGTAGCGGGTCGGCAGGAACAGTTGTCATCTATATGTGGCGGGTCGGGAGAGGTAGTAGTCAGTCGACAGTATTAGCGAGTGGACGGTTGTACTGAGCGGGCGGCGGCGTGCTCTTCTCGCGACTCTGGTCTCCGTTCGGGACGATGCATACTGTTATTACAGGTAAGGTAATGAAGCTGCATTGCGCAAATCTAATACTGTATGTCAATTGTAACTATTTTCTTCACAACAAAATGCCCCAATAATACTTTGTTTCCAAACAAACTTTTTTAAAGTACAACCATTCATTTCCATTTAAATAATATTTCCTACGCATTTCCTCCAACAATCAAAATTAAATGTGAGCCGGCATTCATTGCACGACGCTGTGTACAGGTATCTACAGTTAAGAGCACATATAGATGCAGTTTGTTTTTTCTCTTTTGTCTTTTTTGTTTTTTTTTTTTTTTTTTTGACGTAACGATCTTTTGCTCTTTTTATTCTAATTTGTACGTACGCTGTTTGTTTAGATTTTTATATTGGTAATGCCACGTAGCGCTCCGCGTGAAAATCACTGCCTGTGCTGTGTGCAGTCTGTGGCTAGTTTGCATTGTTGTTGTCATGAACTGCTATAGCTGGATGTGAACAGCGCGTAGCGTTGCGCAGTTAGGGGTGAGCCGCCAGCACTGGTGCATGTGAGGACAGAGATGGCGGACGTTTCAAATTACATATATTATGACTGGTGATGATATTAAGGGTAAATACATTGTTTGTTGTTCTCTATTAAACATCTTTACTTTGCTAACTATCCCTATCGGTAGTTAGTGCCCTCCGTAGTTTGGAATCTCTTATTTAGCTGGCAGCAGTGGTGCTCGCTGTATTGCAGTAGTTCGAGTAATGAAGATTTTTGTGAGGTAAGTGATTTCCGACAGGTGTACTTTAATGTTACTCAGGGCCATTCTTTTGCAGGGATCTTTGATAGTCAGATTGCGTTGCGCTCAAAATATTGTGTGTCAGTTTAAGCACAGTTTTGTATACATTGTTGTTCAAAGGGGGGCGTTTCAGAATACACAGGGCCGAAGGTCAGCCAGCGCTGCCCTTACAACGTTTATCGGGTTTTCAATTATGTCTGTTGAGATGTTCATGGTTCATTATTTCCATTCATCATATTATCGCGCGTTTCTCATCAATCTTCGTTCGTTCATTTTCTAGGGACGTTAACAACATTCTGGCACATTTTTATCATCATTCACTCACTCACTCACTCACTCACTCACTCACTTACTTACGACTATTTGTGCGGGGAGGTTACACTTGGGTCCATTTCCATTTACATTCAATGTTGATAGACGCCTTTTTTTTTTTTTGTTGTTGTTTTGTTGCTGGCAGGTTACAAAGGGCCTCATTTTATGTTGGTTGCAGCAGCGTTTTTCTCCTTCTTCTAGCGTTTTCCCCGCCCCCGCCCCTCCCGCATCCCTCGGTCTCACCACGTTCACTGACAGCCGCGTCTGCGGCTACACCACAACGGCCCCCTCCCGGCAACCCATTCGTTTTCTCTTCTTTTGCACAAAAACAACGCCGCACGCGCCAGCCGAGCGCAGCGCAAGCCACCCACACCGCGCCCCTCCCCGTCTTTATAGCCTCCGCGTCTTGTTTTCTTCGTTTGCCCCCTCCCATCTCCCGAATGCCATGCCATGCCATGCCAGCAGCGTTACGCGTGCCCCTCCCCTGTCCACACACTACCGCGAAACGAACAGCCTTCCGGGCCACATGCAGGGCACGCCCACCGCCATTCCCGGACGCAATTCTCAAAACAACACACACACACACACACACACACACAATGGCTTTGCACACGAACATAGACGGCACGGGCACTGTCGTACATTCTTCCTCAGAACCATCTCAACGAACGTTACGTTACATACACATCCGGGAAAGCAAAGCAACGCAACGCACAATTCAGCCGTCAAAGGTAACGTTCACCACGGCAGACACTTGCCGCCGCGCCGTTACGCGCATTTCAGTGCGGCTACAATACACCTCCGACACGGGAACGTTCCGTTGCTCTACACTGCGTTTCTCCGTTTTGTTTGGTTTTTTTTCCGTTTTCTCTCTCTCTCTCTCTCTCTCTCTATATATATATTTGTTTTTTCCCCTCTGTCCTTTCCTCCACCATTCTCTCCTCACGTTCTGCCCAGACATTCGACCGATCAGAGGTTCGTTCACCTTTCGGTAACCGTTCTCAGCGCGACGGTGTACCAACGGTATGACGGTATGACGGTATGACGGGTGTTCAAGACGTCCGGTGTACCGCGCCGATCGACAGTTTCCCAGAGGCGACGGATCGGACCACATCACCGACATACACACAAACACGTGTACGCACATTCGCCAAAGCGACCGTCGTCTTCTAGCGTCGCGCTTACTCTACTGTACTGCACTGGACACGCGAGCATGCATCTTCAATGACGACGTCGGTGTGCGTGCGTCGTACGCACACAAGCAGACACAGTCGGTCAGACACGACTATCGAAATCAGAGTCGGGGGAAAGGTACATATCATCGTGCGTGTCGCCCGTACAATGCAATACACAGTGGTGTGTCTCAATGCGCGTTCACATTTAAACGTCACTCACACGCCTCCACGCTGCATTTACAGACACATTTCACCCTCGCCATATATGGCGTGCAAACCGACCCGCAAACGGCCGTCGTTACACACTGACATTCCCAACAATCGCGTGTCGTTTCCACCCGTCACGTAACTAACCGGCACCTCCATCCAAAGGGCACATCACCGATCGCACTTCCCCCCCCCCCCTCGCAGACAACGACTTGTGCGCACGTGCCTCCATTCCACGTCACACCGTGGCCGCACCCCGCAACACGCGACACGCGACGCGCCCCATAAACAATCAAATTATTCATCGCATCGGCCACCCCACCCCGTCGCGTCGCAACCAAAGCGGTAGCTATTGCCACCGTCCACCCACTCACACACAAAACAAAACAAAAACAACAACAACAACAATTCCGCCCTTCCCGCAAAGGCCATTTGGTGGCCCTGAAAAGGGCCGTTTTGCCGCTCTCGCAACGGAGGATCTCCTTCCATTCCAGAGCCACCTCCTTACTTGGAGCTCGTGTACTTGGTCACCGCCTTCGTGCCCTCGCTCACGGCGTGCTTGGCCAGCTCGCCAGGCAGCAACAGCCGCACAGCGGTCTGGATCTCGCGGGACGTGATGGTCGAGCGCTTGTTGTAGTGCGCCAGGCGAGACGCCTCGGCCGCGATGCGCTCGAAAATGTCGTTCACGAAGCTGTTCATGATGCTCATCGCCTTCGACGAGATGCCCGTGTCAGGGTGCACCTGCTTCAGCACCTTGTAGATGTAGATGGCATAGCTCTCCTTCCTCTTGCGCTTCTTCTTCTTGTCGCCCTTCGAAATGTTCTTCTGCGCCTTGCCAGCCTTCTTGGCGGCCTTCCCGCTAGTCTTGGGCGGCATCGCAAACAAACAAGAACGTACGGCAGCAACACCAGCAGCAAGCGCTCCGCTCTAGTCAGCGTCTCCCCACACAGTGGCACCCAGCGAAAGTGAAATGGCTGGGTCTATATAGACCCTTGATGTGTCTGAAGAGCCAGCGTCCTTGAAAACGCTCTGTCTTACGAATTGGAACTTAGTGGTGCGTATTGGGGGTTATGTGGTAATGGTTAGGGGTCGTTTCTCCCCTGGGTTGATGATGTTAGTGGAGGCGGCAGTGATGATGATGTAAGTGTATGTTTGAGTGTGGTTTTATATGACTATCGCCTGAATTGGCGATGGATTGTGGTGATTGGTGCTCTCTGATCAGGGTTTTCGTCCCTTCCCAGAGAGTTGATGAGTTGGTGTGGTGATGCGTTTGATGATAGATAGAAGTTTAATGATTTTTGTTTAATGATATGATAGAATGAGGGCTGTCCTAACATTGCTCTGATCTCCTCATTGCTCGAGTACCATGGAGCGTCTGCAACGATTCGGAAGGCTTTGTTTTGTATGATCTCCAACTGTTTGAGATTGGTGTCTGCTGCCATACTCCACGCTTCTGAACCGTAGAGCATGGCTGGGAGAATGATCGTTTTCCAAATTTTGAGCTTGGCAGGTACTGTGAGTCCCCTGCCTTTAAGGAGTGGGTATAGCTGAAAGAGCCGGGCAGAGCCCTTGTTTCTGGCCTCTTTGATGTGGTGCATAAATGTCAGATTCTTATCCAGTTTTAGCCCAAGGTATGTAATTACTTCTTTCCAGGGTAGTACCTGGTCGTCGTGTGAGATGTTCAGTATGGGGCGTTTTATTTTGTGGCTGAATAATATGGTCTGGCATTTGTCTGCGTTGATTTTTATCTTCCACAGATTGCACCACTTTGTCACTTTGTCTAGGTGTCGTTGTAGGCGATAGGCTAGATAGTTGATGTTCCTGCCACTGTGGTATAATGCAGTGTCATCTGCATATAGGGCGATGTTACCGCCCGGCTCCTTCGGCAGATCATTTGTGTACAGTAGATATAGGAGGGGGCCAAGCACAGATCCCTGTGGGACACCTGCTTCTATTTGTTTTAGTTCGCTGTTTGCTCGATCTACTGTAGAGTAAAATTTCCTCTCCACCAGGAACGAGTGAACTATTTTAAGCAGGTGAAGTGGGCAATTCATCTTTGACAGTTTGTATAGCAGGCCGCCATGCCAAACCCGGTCGAACGCCTTTTCAATGTCCAGGAAAATGGCAGCTGTGCTATTGCCCTGTCTCTTCTCTGTGCAGATGTGCTCCACCAGACGAATGGCTTGTTGCGTTGTGCTATGCCCAGCACGAAAACCAAATTGTTCGGGAATAAGGATATTGTTGGCAGATAGGAATTGTAGTAGGGAGTTTTGGATGAGGATTTCAAGTAGCTTAGACAGGTGGTTGAGCAGGGAGATTGGTCGATAGTTTTGAGGGAATAGGTGATCTTTGTTTGGTTTAGGGATTGAAATTACTTTAGCAACCTTCCAGGTTGAAGGGAAATATTGTGCTGTAAGACAGTTATTTAGGATGGCAGTGAGATGGGAGATTGCAGGTTCGGGGAGGGCCTTAAGGAAGGATGGTTTGATGTTGTCAGGACCAGGGGCTTTTGCAGTGCCGATTCGCCTGATGATAGCCGCAACTACACGCTCGCTGGTCAGTTCGAAGTTCGAGTCGGATCTGGCGCGAAGTCTACGATGGAGGTGTCGTTCTACCCGCTGTTCCAGGGCATCTACTTCGTCCTCGTCGTCCTCTATGACATTCTCCTGGAATTGGAGCTCGAGGGTGTTTGACATGGCAGTCGCTTTGTCCTCTGGCGTGTACACCAAGCCGTTCTGCCCGTGTAGGGGTCTGTTGGCTTTGTGGGGTTGCCGCCTAGCTTTTATTATCCCCCAGAACTTTTCAGGATTTCTCTCAGCTGCCTGGAGACTTTGTTCCCACCTGGAACACCTCAGGAGTTTCAGTCTGGTCTGAATTTCATGGGCCATTTGATTCATACGTCTCCTATCCTGGGGGTCCCGGTAGGTCTGCCATCTTTTGCGCGTGCGGTTTTTATCTGAGATTAATTGTGCTAGTTCTGGGGGCAGGTTGGATCGCCCATAGTTATGTGTGATTTTGGTGGTGGCAGCCTTTCCACATGCCTTGATAATGTTGGTAAATTCCTCAACTGCATGGTCAATTTCCACATGGGTTGGCATGTCTGGCGCATGGTCTGGGATGTGAAAGGCGACCAGTCGCTTGTACCTTTCCCAGTCAGTGTACACCGTTGTGTGTGTTCTGTTGGTGGGTACTTCCTGATCTCCCTCAAATCTGAGTACCACGGGGCTGTGATCAGAGTTTAGACTGTTGACAACTTCTGTGGTGGTTGCCAGATTGATATTTTTTAACAGAAATATGTCCAGAATGTCCGGTCGACACCTCGAATCATACGGGAAGTGAGTGGGCTCGTCTGGAGAGACGACCCGCACTGCCGGATGGTTATCGAGGTATCTTAATAACCGGTTTCCACTGGTGTTCGTGGAGCGGCAACCCCATGCCCTGTGCTTGGCGTTCAGGTCCCCTCCTACTATTGTGTTCTGACTGCCATTGAGAAGACCGTCCAGGTCGTGAGGAAATAGTGTCGTGCTTGGCGGATGGTAAACTGCCACCAGATGTGTGGGGCGGTTGTTGAGAACAACTTCCACCGCTGTTGCCTCTGTGTTAATGAGTCTTGGCACAGGTACCTGACGATGGCATATGCGCCGTTTTATCAGGATACCTGTACCGCCACCTTGTCTGTTAGGACGGTCCGTCCTAATTAGTTGGTAGTTTCGGACGTGAAAGGTGTCGTCTGGCGTTAGATGTGTCTCACTGAGGAGAGCTACATCTATTCCATGATCATCCAAGAACATCTCAAGCTCATACCTGTCGTGATAGATGCCATCTGCATTCCAGATGGCGATGGTGATATGCTGCCTCTCAGCTTCATTTGCCATTGGAGAGCAGTGGTAGGATGTTGGTGGCAAGTATTGAGATTGTAGAGATGAGGTCAGGGGCTGCTGCTATTTTGGTGCATAGCTGGGTTATGCCTTCTAGGAAGGCTGGTGAAATGAGGGACTTTATTAACGCCCAAATCTTAGAGAGCAACTGTAGTGGCTGTTCCTGTTCGACCTGAACGGAACGTTCCTGTGCAGTGGTCTGGCCACTGACGATGTCAATAGTGTTGTTGGTATCTGCTGGTGCAGTTGTGGCTTGGACGGATTCGGCGGGTATGGCTTGAGCTGGTATGGCTCTTGGTGGTTGTACATTTGTGGCTTTTGATGTTGAGGGCAGTGGTGTTGTCTCTGCCTTCTCTGTTTCAGGTTGGGTTGGGGAGGGGAGGGGTGTGTGTTGTGGGGTAGAGACAACCTGTGGGGGTGAGGTTCTTTTAATAGGCAGAGTTGCCTTGAGGGGGGATCGTTGCGGCTTTGGTTTAGTGGTATTTGGGGGGGGAGGAGTGCGCCCAGTTTTTACAACCTCGGCTAAAGTCCTGTTGCCAGTAGGGCTTTCTACGTGGCGTGGTTGATGTTGTGGAGCAGGTGGTTGTGTACCCTGTTGGGGTTGGGCAGGGTTTGGAGGGCTTGTGGTTTCTGCTCTGGCAGGTGTCGGGGATGGTGGGGGGCTTACTGCTTCCACGGGGGGAGCTGGAGGGGGGTTGGGGTTTCTCAGTGGCATTCTGGGAAGTGGTTCCTGCCTTGTGGGAGCTGATGCTCGCTGGCGCTCCCACGCCTGGACGATCTTCAGTCTTTCTGGGCAGCCCCTGAAGGAGGCTGGATGGTTGCCCCTACAGTTGGCACATATGGCCGGTTCCTCCCTTTTCTTTGTGCAGGCACCAGAAAGATGCGGTCCTGCACATTTAACGCATCTGGGGGCGAGTTCGCATTGGTTTGCCCCATGTCTAAATCTCTGGCATAGATAGCATTGTGTGGGCCCACTAGGTTTTTGGTATAATTCTATGGTAACCTTCATATGAAGTAGTCTCTCTACTTTGAATATTTTTCTAGCCTCCGCTGTGTTCAATAGGTTGACCTGAAAATTGGCCGTTTTTCTTCTTGGCGCTGATACTATGTTTCCAGCGTCATCGATTTCTGTCTGTGGTTTAGACATTTGGAATACGTCTTGCACCGGAAAGCCCTTCTCGGCGAGTGCGTTCTTGACGTCCTCTGGGGTCCAGTAGGGCGTCAGTCTTTTAACGACGACCTTCAGTGTACTCTTCGGGTCGTCGTTGTACGTGAAGAATTCTAGATTGCGCTTCCTGAATTCTTGCTTCAGGTATTGAAAATCGTCTGGGTTGGTAGCCTGGTATACGATGCTATCACCCTTGTATGTGGTACTGAGGGCACCCGTTAGTTTTCCCTGGATTTGCCCTATCAAGGTCGTGTACCCTTTTGTCTCGAACACGGTGATAGGGGGAACCCTTCGGCCTCTGTTGGTTCTTTGGTTTCTATTTTGGGTGGGGCCACCTTGCGCCTGGGGGGCTACTGGGCCTGTTTTCTCCTGTCCCCTGTTTCCGCCCTCTGGCGTCCTCTGGGTGGCATTTGGTGTTGGTGCTGCGCTTTCTGCGTTTGCACTAGTATCTGTTGTTGGTTTATGGGGGCGGTCAGATTTCGTGATTTCGATTTCTGTGCCCTGGCATTGTTGTGGCAGTACAGGATTTACCTGTTCAGCTGTTTCGACATGTTTTGGATTTTCTTTTGCTGAGGCAGGTGGCGTGTGCAGTTGATTTTCTTCCGCAATAGCGGGTTGCAGGGGCTGCCCAGATTTTTCCTGTTTTTGAAGCAGCCTCCCGCTTCGCCGCAGACGTCCCTCGCCCTGTGATGAGATAGAGCTGGCGTCACTGTCGGTGGCAATGACAAGATTGTCAGAGTCCGAGCTAGTGACTGAAGATGGTGATGGGGGTGGGTGGTCCATTGATGGAGCAAGAGATGATGATGAAGTCGTGATAGATGTCGGGTCCACACTGTGTGAGTCGCTGCTTGGATGTCGATCTTGTGGGTGCCCCATAGTGGGGCAACCGTGAAATGAAACGGTTTACAGAGTTTGTCCTATATTTCGACAATTTCCGTGCCAGTGACCTTTCCCTACACCTGGCAGGCGCGGGATACCACCAAGGGCCTCACAGTCAGTCTGTTTGACTATGTGGCTCGGCGGGTCCCTGGACTGCAGCTTCCCTAACACCTATGGCACAGAAATTCTCGAACAATATCGCTGATTTATACGCCTACCCGCGGCGCGATGTTCTTCCTTCTTCTCGATCTATCCCATGTCAGAACGAGCGCTCAAGTGGTCCAGAATTCCGTCCCCGGTCGCGAGTGTGCAGCACGACTTTTGCTTTTCTAGATCGACAGTTTTGCTTTTCCTGAGAAACACACACTCGACCAAGTCCGGAGAACCAGAACACAGCGCGACCCGCTAGCCCTAACGACACGGCAGAGCACGCCGCTACAGCGCGAGCACGCAAGACGGCGACCAAGCACACGAGAGCCAAGCAACGAGGCGAGCTCCGGACAAAGGCGGCGAGAGCGCGCGGTGGGAAATTCCAGGGCTGGAGCACAATAGCGGCGCGGAGCACAGGTAGACGCACGTCCGGCCGCTTCGCAGTCCCACCTCGGAATGGCACCTGGCCGGCCTGGCTGGCACCCAGCGCGCCCCGCCGCCGCACCTTTACCAGCTCGCCCCGTTGCGGCCGCCGACCAATGGGCCGCGAGCGCAACCGGCCGCCGCACCCGAGAGCATAAAGGACCCCCACCCCTGGCGGCGCCGCCACTCCGCTGCTCGACTCGCTGCGGCTCGCACCGTCCTTCGTCTCGTCTCGTTTTTTTACACCACAGCGCATCGCCATGTCCGGACGCGGAAAGGGAGGCAAAGTCAAGGGCAAGTCAAAGTCCCGCTCAAGCAGGGCCGGGCTCCAGTTCCCGGTCGGCAGAATCCACCGCCTCCTGCGCAAGGGAAACTACGCCGAGCGCGTCGGCGCCGGGGCGCCCGTCTACCTCGCCGCCGTCATGGAGTACCTCGCGGCTGAGGTGCTCGAGCTGGCCGGAAACGCGGCCCGCGACAACAAGAAGACGCGCATCATCCCGCGCCACCTGCAGCTTGCCATCCGCAACGACGAGGAGCTCAACAAGCTCCTGTCGGGCGTCACCATCGCACAGGGTGGTGTCCTGCCCAACATCCAGGCCGTCCTGCTGCCAAAGAAGACCGAGAAGAAGGCCTAAACAGAGAGGCCAGGCAATCGGCACGCGGACCCGCCGCCCAGCAGCGCTGCGTGCTCCCCTGCACGCAACGCGCTTTGCCGGCCCGGCTCGGCTCACAACAATCGGCCCTTTTCAGGGCCACCACACAAACCTACGTCCAAAGCAAAATTTCAGTCGTCCTCGCCGCGCTTTGCTTTACTTTACTTTACTTTAACTTAACTTCACTTCCACAGCCGCCGCCGGCAAGAAGACCATACCAACTGCTACGATTGCAGGGGCAGATATTCTGCGAGGTACCTCGGTGTCACGCCTGACATCGAAGTGTCACATAGGGCAACTTGGCACAAACGCTCACGCCAGGATGCAGATCCTGTACCCCTGTTCCCTCGACCCCGCAACAGGGGTAGCGATACTGGAAATATGCGCGCCCTCTATAGGGGCTATGCAGCCAGGTCGACGATGCATCGCCTACAGAAGGGTCCAAAGCAGAGCGCTCTACGACGGGCCTTACACGTCCCCGCGGCAGACCTGCCTACAACCACCCACAACACGATTCCGCGCCCTGGCAGAAGCGTTCTACGCCACCGCGCGGAATTCAGAAAATGACTATTACGTCTTGACCCTTGGGCAATATGAACACCACAGGGACAGATGTGCAAGACCCGAGTCGCTACTCCAGCAGTAGCACAAACAGAACACATAATCACTCTCAACAAACAGCAACGTCCGAAAAAGCACACTACCAAAGATAAGAACAACACACAGAAAAGAGGAGCAAATGTCCACAGGCGACAATAACCTCCACCAACTCCCCCTCTAACGGTAGAGGACTAAAGGAAAGAGAGAAGAACAACAAGAAGAGCCGCCGCCATCTTGTCGTCCACAGCCCGTGTGGCCACACACACGTTTCTCTTTTGTTTTTCGTTTGCCTCAAGCACCTCCACGCACGCACAGTCGCCTTCCAAACGACAACGACAGCAATAATCACCAACTGTTAAACGAGCGTGTCGACACACCGCCCTCCACTCCCGCGCGCCCCATACAAACGAAACAGCTGATCCGGCCGCCTATGGGCACGCCTTGCCTCGGCAACTCCAACGCCGCCGCAAACACACAGCCAAAACCACGCAAATATTCACCGCCTCTCGCACAACAACAACAACAACAACAACAACAACACACAGCCCGGCGTCTCCATCGATCGATAAACAAAACAAACACACAACGCCCTCTCTCGCGCGCGCGCGCACGCACACACACACACACACACACACACACACACACACACACACACAGCCACAAGACCCGCTTCCTTTCCTTTCTCCCAGTCACGTCACGTCAGTCAAACGCAAACGAAATGAAGAATGAAAGAAACAAGGCAGGCAGGCAACACACGCAGCAACAACACAGACTCTTTCGCACTTTTCAATTTCCGAACAGTGTGGTGGCCCTGAAAAGGGCCGTTTTCGTCTCTCCCACGGCCGCGGGAAGGCCAACGCGGCACAGCACACCGGCTGCGACGCGCCTAACCGCCGAAACCGTACAGGGTGCGCCCCTGCCTCTTCAGGGCGTACACCACGTCCATGGCCGTCACAGTCTTGCGCTTGGCGTGCTCAGTGTACGTCACCGCGTCGCGGATCACGTTCTCCAGGAACACCTTCAGCACTCCGCGGGTCTCCTCGTAGATCAGACCAGAGATGCGCTTCACGCCGCCCCTGCGAGCCAGGCGGCGGATCGCGGGCTTCGTGATGCCCTGGATGTTGTCGCGCAACACCTTGCGGTGCCGCTTGGCGCCACCCTTGCCGAGCCCCTTTCCTCCCTTGCCGCGGCCAGTCATCTCTTCTAAATCCTCAAAAAGCTCAAGGCAAGCAAAGCGTCTGCTGCAGCGGCTGGCTCCTCACCCGGCGCTAGCGAGTCGGCTACGGTCTGCGCCCGGCGCACGCGCCAGCCCCCCTATATAGACTCTGGCCCGCCCTCCCCCCACCACGCGCAACCGAGGGCATATAAGCGCACCACGGTGGCTGGCGCGCGCCCGTGTCGTCAAGGCAGCACCCGACGCAGCACCTCGCTCGCCTCCACGCCGCTCCGCTAACCGCTACCGCTATGGCCCGCACAAAGCAAACGGCCCGCAAGTCCACCGGCGGAAAGGCGCCGCGCAAACAGCTCGCCACCAAGGCGGCGAGGAAGAGCGCGCCCGCCACCGGCGGCGTCAAGAAGCCCCACCGCTACAGGCCGGGCACCGTCGCCCTGCGAGAAATCAGGCGCTACCAGAAGAGCACAGAGCTGCTCATCCGCAAGCTGCCATTCCAGCGCCTAGTGCGCGAGATCGCCCAGGACTTCAAGACCGACCTGCGCTTCCAGAGCTCCGCGGTCATGGCCCTGCAGGAGGCCAGCGAGGCCTACCTCGTCGGCCTCTTCGAAGACACCAACCTGTGCGCAATCCACGCCAAGCGCGTCACCATCATGCCCAAGGACATCCAGCTCGCGCGCCGCATCCGCGGCGAGCGCGCCTAAACACCGCGCCAGCCGCTGGGCACCGCCCACGCACGCAACAAACAAAACGGCCCTTTTAAGGGCCACTAACATCACTCCGTCGCGAGCAAACTTTGTCGGTCGCCTCTCGCCCCACAACCACAGAACCAAAGACAAAACACCACTTCCACTTCCCGTCCGTCCGCCACAGCCGCTCTCCCCTGCCAGCTTGCTGGCGCGCGCAACAATCAACATCATGCCTCCCCGGCGCGGCGCTCAAAGCGCACAATACCCATCGGCCGACGCCGTCAACCACACGGCCGGCCGCCGCTTCGTTTCGAAAAGAAAACGAAACAAAAAGCCAGGCACGTCCAACGCCACCGACCCTTTCCACATCTCAACGTCCCCCGCCCCCGTTGCAAGAACACACACACAAGACAAGACACATCCGAGAAGACGGCAGGCAGGCCAACCAAAGTATTCAAACAACATGACACAAAACCAACCGTCGGCCGGCCGCGACCAAAAAAAAAAAACGGCGACAATCAACCGCAACGACAAAACCGCTACCGCCGCCCGCACCCGCCACCGACCCCCCCCCCGCAATCCAACCACCACGGCACGCAAACAGTATCCACACACGGGCATACAGAAACGCCAGACGACACAACCACACCGCAACACAAACACGACAATCAAAACCTTCCCGACGTGCTTTGATGGCCCTGAGAAGGGCCGTTTTGGGCCGCGCGTCTGTTGCGCGCCACTAGACGACGGGGACGGGGGGTGCGGACGACGGAGTCAACCGCCAACCCTTCCTTTCCCATTCCTCTCTACTTCTTCTTCTTGGGCGAAGCCTTCGCCTTAGACGGCGTCGTCGCCTTCTTCGGGCGCGGCGCCTTCGGCTTCTTCGTCGGAACCTTGGCGGCCTTCTTCGCCTTCGACGGCGACTTGGCCTTGGCCGGCTTGGCAGCAGCCGCCTTCTTCGCACCGGCGGGAGCGGCCGACGCCGCAGACGCCTTCTTGGCGGCGCCCGCCTTCCGACCAGTCGCCGCCTTCACGCCACCAGCCTTCTTTGCGCCGGCCGCACGGGCGCCCTTCTTCTCCTTGCTGGCCGGAGCGGCGCGCTTCTTCTTGGCACCGCCAGCACGAGCCTTGCCGCCCTCAGCCGCCCCGCCGCCGGCGCCGGCAAGCTTGAAAGAGCCGGACGCGCCCTTCCCCTTCGTCTGCACCAGCTCGCCCGCCACCACGGCCGACTTGAGGTACTTCTTGATAAACGGCGCCAGCTTCTCCGCGTCCAGCTTGTAGTGCGCGGCAATGTACTTCTTGATCGCCTGCAGCGACGATCCGCCGCGCTCCTTCAGACTCTTGATGGCGGCCGTCACCATCTCAGAGGTGCGCGGGTGCGCAGGCTTGGCGCGCGGCTTCTTCGCAGACGACGCAGACTTTGCCTTCTTCGTAGTGCCGGTGGCGGCGGGTGCCGCAGCAGTCTCGTTCGTAGCCGCCTGATCTGCCATTTCGACGACGCGCGTTAACACACAGCGAGCAGCGAGAGCGAGAGGAGACACGCAGCGAGCGGAGCGCACAGCAGAGGAATAGCCGCCTCGACGCACAGGCCCAGCCAGTGTCGCGGGCGGGCGCGGACGGCCGAGAGAGCGGCCGCCACTCTGCGCGCCGCCGCGCCGCGCCTCCCGCGCTTGCTACCGCCCAACGTCCGACAGCCTGTGCGGAGCAGCCCCACACCTGCGCCACAACCACCCGCGCCTTTCAAACCACCGAGGATGGGGCTACACACAGCCACACCACAGTCGCCAACCAGTCGCCACGGCAGCGCCGCAAACCACGGCCAAACTGCAGCCACCGCGCGCTACAGCCTGGGTCGGCCCGCCGAGAATCGCCGCCCACGCCCAAATGCCGCCCCCACAGCCCCAGCCGGCGACCGGCCACAATGGCCAAACCTTCGGCAAAAGCCCCGCACCGTCGCCGCGGCAGCCCGGCCAGCGCGGCCGGCGCCACAGCCACACAAGCGGAGGCGTGCGGCGATGACGGCCGTGCAAACGCACCTCCGCCGCCCCATCGCCCTCCCACCGTTTCCCGATCGGCCCGCAGCCGTCGGGCCACGTCCTCCTCCTCTCGCCCGCCAACATTCACAGCCCTTTCGTTCGTTTCCCAACAATTTCAATTGTGCCCGCCGCAAAAACGGGCGCCGCCTGCAAAGCAACATGCTCCGCCGGAGCGCCCCTCGCCGCTTACGAGCCAACCCCTCGCCCGAGGCAAACCCGAAATCCGCAACTACAGACCAACCCAATCTGCCGTCAGCACACACGACAGCCAACATCACGCGTTACGAGTTAGACATTAGGTTCACACGTCTCGGTTAGGTTCGGTGGACGTGGGTTAGGTTAAGGGCACTTGGGTTAGGTTAAGCATTCAAAACACACGTCAGGCGTCAGAGGTTAGGTTAGGTTACGTTACATTAAGGTTAGGTTAGGGGCACCTCGGTTAGGTTAAGGGTCGGTGTTAGGTTAAGCGTCAAACTTAGGTTAAGCATTCAAACACACGTCGGGCGTCAGAGGTTAGGTTAGGTTAGGTTAGGTTAAGGCCACTTGGGTTAGGTTAAGCCTCAAACTTAGGTTAAGCATTCAAACACACGTCGGGCGTCAGGTGGCCGCAGCAGCCGCACCTACCTACCCACCCACCTCACGGCCGGACAGCTTGGCTTACTTGGCGCTGAGGCTGACCTCACCGCACCTCACGCTACGCAACGCTACAGGTTCGGTTCGCTCAGCTTAGGCTTAGAGCTTAAGCGCCCAGGTCGGATTACGACGTTGGTTCACCTTCGGGCGCCACACTTTGGGTGTAAAGGTCGCGTCGGGTCGTCGGCACGCCGCAAAAACAAAAGCGAAGCCACAGGACAACGCCGACAAACGGGCAGCACGACCACGACCAGATACCGAGACACACGGACCACCCACCGGCCAAAGGGCACCAAACAACAAACCAGAGCACCACGTGTCGACCAGAGCAACCCGCCGCTCACGCGACGTGGCTGGCACCGAAGGGCCGCCGCAACTGCGCTTTCCGCGCCGGGCCGGATGCACGTGCGGCAACACCACCACCGCACACAGCCGCTGTTCAACATCAACCAACAACACGCCGCGGTCGCAGCCTCAACGCCAGCACACGTTTGCACCACCATTCACACGCACCGCACAAACAGCTGTCGCCGACAACACAAACACACCGCAACGACGCCGCCGCCCCTACTTGTGCCGGCCACCCACCCCACCGACGGCGCACCTGTCGCCGGCCGGCAGTCGACACGGGAAACGCACACCGCCACTTCGCTCGCGCGCACGCCACCAACCAGTCGTCGTCTCCAAAACAACAAACAAACAAACATAGGGCAGGCAACAAATCGCCTCGCACGAACCGTCCACAAAACTATCAAAGCACAGCCTCTGGCTAACGGCCACGACGCAGCGGCACGCTGCTCCTTTCCCCGCCCCCACTCGATTCACGAAGGCACGCGACACCGCCAACGACGGCCTCGCTTCCCGCAACCGACACCTTTCCGCCACTACGCACAGCCGCACCCGACGCCCGTGCCAACGACACAACTACTGCACTATCCACCGCCGCCTCCCCCTTCCCGTCGTACACACACACAGCCAGCCAGCCAGCCAGCCAGCCAAAACCACACCAACGACCCAAACATGCACGTGCAACGGCACACCCCAACCAGTCAACGTCGACAACCACACGCACGGCTCGAAACCGGCGCCCTTCCACGTTGCCATCAAGCTACACACAAGACACAAGGAACCAACAACAGCAAGCCTGCCCGCCCGCCCCACTCTCACGCCGCAAAAAGCACACCGAAACCGCCAAACGCACATTCCCATCGCACCGACACCGACCGGCTCGCTACCACCACACCTCTCGGCAGCCGTTTCGCAAACATGACACGGCGCGACATGACATCACGACCAACTCTCCTCTCCAGACGCCTTCGGCCGGAGCACAACGCCGCCAATTCGCCACACACACACACACACACACACACACAGTCGACAGGCGCCCGCCCGCCCGCCCTGCACGACGCCGCGCAGCAAAGGCGCCCGCAAACACATACCTCTCCTCTCTCTCGGCCGCCCGACGCGCCAACCGCCACACCGCCAGCCACTCGCAATTGTGCACTGCCGCCAGCCACACGTCCAACACGCCGCGCCGCCTCCGGCCACCCGCCAGGGGGCGCTCACGTCCGCGACAACAGCGCGGCCCGCCGGGCCAAACCGAACCGAGCCGAGCCGCCCGCCGCTGCTCTGCACATCTTCCTGCGCGCATCAACAAAACGAGGCAAGCGAGCACACCCCGTCACAACGCCACATCACGCAAATGCCGTGCCGACCTCTTGTGTCTACCGCCTAAATTGCACTCACTCACCAGCCGCCCCTTCTTCTTCTTCCTACCTATCTATCTGTGCGTCTGTGTCGGTCCGCGCGTGACGCCTCTCAACATCCGCCGTCGCCGTCCCCGTCCCCGTTTCCGCCCCAATGCCATCGTCGCGCCGCCTCCTCCTCCTCCTCCGCCCCTGTCCGGCCCGCACCACACCATACACCGCTGCTTGTCCCGGCCGTTGCCACCAAAGGCGCCTACCGCAAACGCGCCACGCCGCAGCCCCCGTGCGTGCATCTCCGTGCCGACGCTGCCTCTCTGCCCTCCCGCACGCACTCGACCGACCGACATGCACTGCGTCGACGGCCTCGACAACACAGTCTCTGGCTCCGCACTGCGTCTTCCGGTACGCGCGCTGAAACACGTATGTACTCATTACCAGCGATGGCGAGGCACGACACAATCTCTGACCAGAGCGTTTCTTATCGTCGCTAGTCTGCGCCACACGACACTAGTAGCACGTAGCGGGTCGGCAGGAACAGTTGTCATCTATATGTGGCGGGTCGGGAGAGGTAGTAGTCAGTCGACAGTATTAGCGAGTGGACGGTTGTACTGAGCGGGCGGCGGCGTGCTCTTCTCGCGACTCTGGTCTCCGTTCGGGACGATGCATACTGTTATTACAGGTAAGGTAATGAAGCTGCATTGCGCAAATCTAATACTGTATGTCAATTGTAACTATTTTCTTCACAACAAAATGCCCCAATAATACTTTGTTTCCAAACAAACTTTTTTAAAGTACAACCATTCATTTCCATTTAAATAATATTTCCTACGCATTTCCTCCAACAATCAAAATTAAATGTGAGCCGGCATTCATTGCACGACGCTGTGTACAGGTATCTACAGTTAAGAGCACATATAGATGCAGTTTGTTTTTTCTCTTTTGTCTTTTTTGTTTTTTTTTTTTTTTTTTTTGACGTAACGATCTTTTGCTCTTTTTATTCTAATTTGTACGTACGCTGTTTGTTTAGATTTTTATATTGGTAATGCCACGTAGCGCTCCGCGTGAAAATCACTGCCTGTGCTGTGTGCAGTCTGTGGCTAGTTTGCATTGTTGTTGTCATGAACTGCTATAGCTGGATGTGAACAGCGCGTAGCGTTGCGCAGTTAGGGGTGAGCCGCCAGCACTGGTGCATGTGAGGACAGAGATGGCGGACGTTTCAAATTACATATATTATGACTGGTGATGATATTAAGGGTAAATACATTGTTTGTTGTTCTCTATTAAACATCTTTACTTTGCTAACTATCCCTATCGGTAGTTAGTGCCCTCCGTAGTTTGGAATCTCTTATTTAGCTGGCAGCAGTGGTGCTCGCTGTATTGCAGTAGTTCGAGTAATGAAGATTTTTGTGAGGTAAGTGATTTCCGACAGGTGTACTTTAATGTTACTCAGGGCCATTCTTTTGCAGGGATCTTTGATAGTCAGATTGCGTTGCGCTCAAAATATTGTGTGTCAGTTTAAGCACAGTTTTGTATACATTGTTGTTCAAAGGGGGGCGTTTCAGAATACACAGGGCCGAAGGTCAGCCAGCGCTGCCCTTACAACGTTTATCGGGTTTTCAATTATGTCTGTTGAGATGTTCATGGTTCATTATTTCCATTCATCATATTATCGCGCGTTTCTCATCAATCTTCGTTCGTTCATTTTCTAGGGACGTTAACAACATTCTGGCACATTTTTATCATCATTCACTCACTCACTCACTCACTCACTCACTCACTTACTTACGACTATTTGTGCGGGGAGGTTACACTTGGGTCCATTTCCATTTACATTCAATGTTGATAGACGCCTTTTTTTTTTTTTGTTGTTGTTTTGTTGCTGGCAGGTTACAAAGGGCCTCATTTTATGTTGGTTGCAGCAGCGTTTTTCTCCTTCTTCTAGCGTTTTCCCCGCCCCCGCCCCTCCCGCATCCCTCGGTCTCACCACGTTCACTGACAGCCGCGTCTGCGGCTACACCACAACGGCCCCCTCCCGGCAACCCATTCGTTTTCTCTTCTTTTGCACAAAAACAACGCCGCACGCGCCAGCCGAGCGCAGCGCAAGCCACCCACACCGCGCCCCTCCCCGTCTTTATAGCCTCCGCGTCTTGTTTTCTTCGTTTGCCCCCTCCCATCTCCCGAATGCCATGCCATGCCATGCCAGCAGCGTTACGCGTGCCCCTCCCCTGTCCACACACTACCGCGAAACGAACAGCCTTCCGGGCCACATGCAGGGCACGCCCACCGCCATTCCCGGACGCAATTCTCAAAACAACACACACACACACACACACACACACAATGGCTTTGCACACGAACATAGACGGCACGGGCACTGTCGTACATTCTTCCTCAGAACCATCTCAACGAACGTTACGTTACATACACATCCGGGAAAGCAAAGCAACGCAACGCACAATTCAGCCGTCAAAGGTAACGTTCACCACGGCAGACACTTGCCGCCGCGCCGTTACGCGCATTTCAGTGCGGCTACAATACACCTCCGACACGGGAACGTTCCGTTGCTCTACACTGCGTTTCTCCGTTTTGTTTGGTTTTTTTTCCGTTTTCTCTCTCTCTCTCTCTCTCTCTCTATATATATATTTGTTTTTTCCCCTCTGTCCTTTCCTCCACCATTCTCTCCTCACGTTCTGCCCAGACATTCGACCGATCAGAGGTTCGTTCACCTTTCGGTAACCGTTCTCAGCGCGACGGTGTACCAACGGTATGACGGTATGACGGTATGACGGGTGTTCAAGACGTCCGGTGTACCGCGCCGATCGACAGTTTCCCAGAGGCGACGGATCGGACCACATCACCGACATACACACAAACACGTGTACGCACATTCGCCAAAGCGACCGTCGTCTTCTAGCGTCGCGCTTACTCTACTGTACTGCACTGGACACGCGAGCATGCATCTTCAATGACGACGTCGGTGTGCGTGCGTCGTACGCACACAAGCAGACACAGTCGGTCAGACACGACTATCGAAATCAGAGTCGGGGGAAAGGTACATATCATCGTGCGTGTCGCCCGTACAATGCAATACACAGTGGTGTGTCTCAATGCGCGTTCACATTTAAACGTCACTCACACGCCTCCACGCTGCATTTACAGACACATTTCACCCTCGCCATATATGGCGTGCAAACCGACCCGCAAACGGCCGTCGTTACACACTGACATTCCCAACAATCGCGTGTCGTTTCCACCCGTCACGTAACTAACCGGCACCTCCATCCAAAGGGCACATCACCGATCGCACTTCCCCCCCCCCCCTCGCAGACAACGACTTGTGCGCACGTGCCTCCATTCCACGTCACACCGTGGCCGCACCCCGCAACACGCGACACGCGACGCGCCCCATAAACAATCAAATTATTCATCGCATCGGCCACCCCACCCCGTCGCGTCGCAACCAAAGCGGTAGCTATTGCCACCGTCCACCCACTCACACACAAAACAAAACAAAAACAACAACAACAACAATTCCGCCCTTCCCGCAAAGGCCATTTGGTGGCCCTGAAAAGGGCCGTTTTGCCGCTCTCGCAACGGAGGATCTCCTTCCATTCCAGAGCCACCTCCTTACTTGGAGCTCGTGTACTTGGTCACCGCCTTCGTGCCCTCGCTCACGGCGTGCTTGGCCAGCTCGCCAGGCAGCAACAGCCGCACAGCGGTCTGGATCTCGCGGGACGTGATGGTCGAGCGCTTGTTGTAGTGCGCCAGGCGAGACGCCTCGGCCGCGATGCGCTCGAAAATGTCGTTCACGAAGCTGTTCATGATGCTCATCGCCTTCGACGAGATGCCCGTGTCAGGGTGCACCTGCTTCAGCACCTTGTAGATGTAGATGGCATAGCTCTCCTTCCTCTTGCGCTTCTTCTTCTTGTCGCCCTTCGAAATGTTCTTCTGCGCCTTGCCAGCCTTCTTGGCGGCCTTCCCGCTAGTCTTGGGCGGCATCGCAAACAAACAAGAACGTACGGCAGCAACACCAGCAGCAAGCGCTCCGCTCTAGTCAGCGTCTCCCCACACAGTGGCACCCAGCGCGCCCCGCCGCCGCACCTTTACCAGCTCGCCCCGTTGCGGCCGCCGACCAATGGGCCGCGAGCGCAACCGGCCGCCGCACCCGAGAGCATAAAGGACCCCCACCCCTGGCGGCGCCGCCGATATACGCTGAGCAGCAGCCGGTGCGAACACACGCGTGTTAGGCTACGCTGGTTCCACCGACCGCGCTGACTGTGAAGCCTTAGGAACCTCGCTTGCGAGGAACACTGCGGGGGCATTTGGTGAATTCCAGTGCAGCCCCGAGTGAGAAGTGTCCCGGTTGTGTTCTTGTTAGGACACAAACGGGCCTTGTAGGGCCAGCGGGTTCTTCTAGAATCGTGCAAGGCGGCACCCTGAGCTTTTTAGCGTCAGCGGGAGCCGTTGGGCAAATTGTCGTTGTGTTTGGCGACTTGGAGCGGCGCCTTGGGAGTCGCTGCAGTTATTACTGCCGCGACGCGAGGCGCGTCTTCTTGTTGCCGTGTGCTGCTTTGCCGCCCGGCTCGGGCGCCCCAGCTGCCGCGGGGTATTTCCCTGCTCCCCCGAGAAGTAGGGCAATTACGTGTCAGGGCCTGGAAGACGACCAGATCCACCCGGAACTGCTCGCCGGCCAGTATACCCGCGCACGTCAGACGTTAGGGCTGAGTGTTGGCCGGAAACGTATAACGGTGACAACAAAGGCCGCACTCAGCAATCCCTTGGCAGCCCTTGACTTTGCCGCCCCCACCCTGCGCACGGAGATGGAGGACTCGGTGGAGATCCACGTGGCGAGAGAAGGGACTAGGTTCACGGTAGAAAGGAGGGACCGCAGGGGACTAGGCTCGATTCTCAACAGCCCTCTAATTCAGAATGTCCTCCCACACCTCGACCCTGAAGAGGAGAGGAAGCTGATGGAGAGGGTAATTAGAACAGAAAAACGTAGGGAACGGAGGAGGGAAGAACAACGGAGGGAACAGACGCGACAAGAAACAAAATACAGTAGGGAAATAGAGAGGAAAGCAGAAAGGAAAATTCTCCCAAAGACGACAGCAAAATTGCTCGTCAGGGAGAAAAGGAAACGCGCTAAGTCACCAAAGCGCAAAGCATGTGCGCCCGTGCTTCCTTCTCTAGCTTTCGAAACACAGACAAACACAGACAGGGCGGACACAGTTGCAGGGACGGCCACTCCAGGCCCGAGCAACATACACGTGAGGGAATCGACTGCGACAGACGCGCCTGCCGCAGACGCGTTAGTGACAGACGGGACCGCAAATGACGTACCAAAAGCGGGCACGACTGCGACAGACGCGCCTCCCGCAGACGCACCAGTGACAGACGAGACTGCAAATGACGGACCAAAAGCAGACACGTCCTCCCAAACACACAACACACATGACACACCGGCCCAAATACACAACACACAAAAAACCATACACGACACACCGGCCACGGACTCACCACAGAGCCCAAAGCAGGCACACACAGGCAGCAGCGCTGGAGCAGAGTGCTCGCCCGCCACAGCCGAGGAACCGGAAGATAACGGGACCTTCGAACTGGCGCGGCGAACGGCCAAGGCTACGCCACCACCAACCGCGGCCGGCACTGCATGCGCCACACAAAATAAATTCGCCGCGCTCGATGAAGACGCGCAAGCACAAGCACCACCACCACCGACACAACAAAACGCACACACCCCAAAACACGAAAAACTGCCACCCATAGTAGCCACATTCCCTGACACATACAAAAAGATGTACGATCTTATCACCGCCGCCATAGGCGACGAGCGCTTCCACGCAAAATCCGCCGGCGGAGATAAGATCAAAATCACTTTAAAAACACTAGAAGACTACACCACCATCAAGAACACACTAAAAACACACAAAATAGCACACTACACCTACCCAACAGGCGCACAGAAGACCTTGAAAGTCGTTCTGAGAGGCTTTCCCACACGCACCGATCCCGTCGATATCAAAGAAGCCATAACGGCGAAAGGATACGACGTAAGATCGGTACGCAAACAGGGCTCAAACAACCGAGACCCGCTCTACTGTGCCACACTAACTGACACCCCACAGCACCGGAAGCTGTTCCAGGAAACCCGACTAATGGGCCTTGGAATAACTACGGAACCACTGAAGCAGAGAGCAAGGGCACCTCAGTGCTTCAATTGCCAAATCATCGGGCATGTTAACTATCACTGCGACATGCCACCACGCTGCGTGAAGTGCGCTGGCAACCACGCGTCCAGGGAGTGCCGAATGACGCCCCAAGACAGGCCAAAATGCGCAAACTGCAGCGGCGCACACACAGCCAGTTACCAAGGCTGTCCAGCACACAAGAGGGCCAAGGCCCGACAAACAGGGCAGATCACAAACAACAGAAACACCAACCAAGCACTAACACGAAACAACACTAACAAACCAACCAGCACCACTCAAAAAACGCAAACAGAAGACACTAAAACAAAACCACGAAACAAAGAAAAAGAAGACAACACAAACACGCAAACTTCCAGCCCAAGTACACGAATACAGGACGACACACGCTCTTACGCAAGAGCAGTATCACCCACACAGACCCCCACAACAGAAAACACGAACCCAGCAGCAGCAACAACAACACAAACTAGCAACACACCCATACACCACTTCTCCCAAGCCCTGATGGAAGTCATCAAGCTCATGGACAAGCTGATGCAGACCATGACAAAGAAATTTGACCAGCTCTCCGCCGACATCTCATCGGCAGTTAGGCCCTCGCAGTCCACTGCGACAACAAGCGCTACATCACCGCAACATGGCTAGGCCAGCGATTCAGGGTTTCAAACTATGCACGTTTAACGCCATGAGCCTCTTCCCTCAGGGTCTAGAATTTAGACAATTCCTGGCGGAAGAAGAAATAGACATATGCATGGTGCAGGAGACCAACCTGAAACCGGGAATCAGAGTTTCTGCACCAAACTACCTCTGCTACAGACGAGACCGACCAACTGCAGGGGGCGGGGTAGCTATCTACATAAAAAGGGGGATTCCGCACCACCAGATTCACACACCAGAAATGACGCAGTTGGAAACAGTAGCACTAGAGGTACAGACATCCACAGGACCGGTAACTGTGGTGTCAGCATATCGACAACCCAAAAACCGCAGGTTAGTTGAAGACGACATCGTCAAATTAGGACAAATTGGAGGCAAGCTGATACTTGGAGGAGACCTAAACTCCAAGCACTCCGACTGGAATTCCAGGAGGACGAACCAAGCCGGCCGACAATTAAAAAGCATCGCGCGCATCCACCACATGCACGTGTGGGCCCCCGAGGAGCCCACACACTTTCCCAGAAACGGAAACAACCCGGATGTAATTGACGTAGCAATCACCAAAGGTCTCGCAGGGTTTGTGGCGGCGCATTCACTGAATAGAATGTCGTCCGATCACAACCCTGTCACATTCGAGATTGACATCGGCGGCTGGCTACCGCGCAACCAGCATTCAACCTCGTACAAACGCATCGACTGGGAAAGATTCAAAACACAAGTCATGGAAGAACTTACCAACACCCCGCTCCCGACAGAGGACACAGAACAAACGCTGAGTACCTTCACAGACGCGGTCCTGCAAGCAGCACAGGGCGCAACACCAGAATTACCTCCGCCCCCTCCCCACACACAGCGACTGCCACCCCAGCTGCTTGCCCAGATTAGGCACAAAAACAGGACCGCGAAGGAATGGAAACTTACGCGAAATCCGGACACCAGGAAGCTGCTTAATAGGCTACAGAGAGAACTCAAGGTGGCGCTCACTGAGCACAGAAACCAGCAATGGTCAAACCGCCTTACAGCTCTCAAAGTGCAGGATAACAGCCTCTGGCAAGCCACCAAGCAGTTCACTAAAAGACGCGCAAGAATGCCGCCTCTGCACGGCGAGAGAGGACTAGTGTTCAGCGCCCAAGATAAAGCCAACGCACTCGCCGACGTCTTTGAGAAACAGTTCACACCAGCAGAGGCGCAGGATCACGAACATGAAAGAATGGTCCGCAGACAACTAACCGCATTTCTGGCAGCGGATGACGACGTCGATGACGATCCACCTGCCTTCTCCACGGAGGAGGTAGCGAAAGCCATCAAAACGCTGCCCAACAAGAAAGCCCCAGGACACGATCTCCTCACCAATGAACTGCTTAAGCACCTGCCCCAGCTAGCGATAGAAAAATTGACAGAAACGTTCAACGAAATCACGCGATCACAAAAATTCCCTCAACAGTGGAAACACGCGGAAGTGGTCGCGATCGCTAAGCCTGGAAAAGATCCCATCTTTCCCCAGCACCATCGCCCCATAAGCCTACTCCCAACACTGAGTAAGCTGTACGAGCGCCTCATCCTAGTGCACATAGACAGGCACATAAGAAGAGAGAACATGCTCCCCAAATTCCAGTTCGGATTTCGCAACCAACACTCAGCACCCCAACAACTCATGCGAGTGGTCGAAGCCGCAACAGAAGCCTTTAACCGGAAAGGCTACTGTGGACTAGTGCTGCTAGACGTAGCCAAGGCTTTCGACAGTGTGTGGCACACTGGACTATTGTACAAATTGTACACGTTAGGATTCCCTGGCCATGTCGTTAAGCTCCTGAAGAGCTACCTAGCCAACCGCACATTTTGCGTCAAAGTGGACACTGCGAGGTCCTCTAAGCGCACCATCAAAGCTGGAGTTCCACAGGGATCGGTGTTAGGCCCAATACTGTACAACCTGTACACGGCCGACACACCGTCTGCCCCACAGACCCAGACAGCCCAATACGCCGACGACACGGCATTCTTCGCCGTTAGTACAAACAGGGGGATAGTGACGACAAGACTCCAAAACCTACTACACCAGACGGAAGCCTGGGCCAGGAAATGGCGGATTACAATAAATGGGGAGAAAACACAAGCGATAATGCTCACCCAAAGGAGAGGCAAACGCAACCCTGCCCACCGCCCACGACATAACAGACAACTACGACTACACAGACGCGACATCCCATGGAGGGACACGGCCAAATACCTGGGTGTCACCCTTGACAAAAGACTGACATGGCGCGCACATATCGACGACATCAGAAGGAAGGCCAGCGCCAGACTCAACGACATCTACCCCATACTAAATACCAAAAGCAGCTTGGCGGCAACTACAGGAGTGAGGCTGTACTGTACGCTTGTCCGCCCTATCATTGAATATGCCTGCCCAGTCTGGGGCTATGCAGCCAAAACACACCTGCAAAGGCTGCAGAGAGTCCAAAATCGGGCACTCAGACGGGCAATTCACGTCAGGACGCGCTTCCCCACTGCCGACACCCACGAGGCAACGGAAGTAAAGATGCTCAAAGATAGGTTCAGAGAACTCGCGGTAGCATTCTACCAAACCGCGAGCCGCTCTGAAAACCAACTAATAAACAACTTAGGCAACTACAACACTGACAACGTAAAATACAGGAGGCCAAAATGCATCCTAAATTAAAAACACAAAATAGCGGTTCACAAAAACTAGCATAAAAAGCAAGGACTAAAACAAAAAGTAAGGTGCATGTTACATGCAAAATTTAACGTACAGGCTTGGAGGAAATGTCAAAGGACAAAGAACCTCCACCACAAGACTACTCAACGTCCGAGTACGTCAAATATGCGAAAGGGGAAAGGGGGCGGCGCCGCCACTCCGCTGCTCGACTCGCTGCGGCTCGCACCGTCCTTCGTCTCGTCTCGTTTTTTTACACCACAGCGCATCGCCATGTCCGGACGCGGAAAGGGAGGCAAAGTCAAGGGCAAGTCAAAGTCCCGCTCAAGCAGGGCCGGGCTCCAGTTCCCGGTCGGCAGAATCCACCGCCTCCTGCGCAAGGGAAACTACGCCGAGCGCGTCGGCGCCGGGGCGCCCGTCTACCTCGCCGCCGTCATGGAGTACCTCGCGGCTGAGGTGCTCGAGCTGGCCGGAAACGCGGCCCGCGACAACAAGAAGACGCGCATCATCCCGCGCCACCTGCAGCTTGCCATCCGCAACGACGAGGAGCTCAACAAGCTCCTGTCGGGCGTCACCATCGCACAGGGTGGTGTCCTGCCCAACATCCAGGCCGTCCTGCTGCCAAAGAAGACCGAGAAGAAGGCCTAAACAGAGAGGCCAGGCAATCGGCACGCGGACCCGCCGCCCAGCAGCGCTGCGTGCTCCCCTGCACGCAACGCGCTTTGCCGGCCCGGCTCGGCTCACAACAATCGGCCCTTTTCAGGGCCACCACACAAACCTACGTCCAAAGCAAAATTTCAGTCGTCCTCGCCGCGCTTTGCTTTACTTTACTTTACTTTAACTTAACTTCACTTCCACAGCCGCCGCCGGCAAGAAGACCATACCAACTGCTACGATTGCAGGGGCAGATATTCTGCGAGGTACCTCGGTGTCACGCCTGACATCGAAGTGTCACATAGGGCAACTTGGCACAAACGCTCACGCCAGGATGCAGATCCTGTACCCCTGTTCCCTCGACCCCGCAACAGGGGTAGCGATACTGGAAATATGCGCGCCCTCTATAGGGGCTATGCAGCCAGGTCGACGATGCATCGCCTACAGAAGGGTCCAAAGCAGAGCGCTCTACGACGGGCCTTACACGTCCCCGCGGCAGACCTGCCTACAACCACCCACAACACGATTCCGCGCCCTGGCAGAAGCGTTCTACGCCACCGCGCGGAATTCAGAAAATGACTATTACGTCTTGACCCTTGGGCAATATGAACACCACAGGGACAGATGTGCAAGACCCGAGTCGCTACTCCAGCAGTAGCACAAACAGAACACATAATCACTCTCAACAAACAGCAACGTCCGAAAAAGCACACTACCAAAGATAAGAACAACACACAGAAAAGAGGAGCAAATGTCCACAGGCGACAATAACCTCCACCAACTCCCCCTCTAACGGTAGAGGACTAAAGGAAAGAGAGAAGAACAACAAGAAGAGCCGCCGCCATCTTGTCGTCCACAGCCCGTGTGGCCACACACACGTTTCTCTTTTGTTTTTCGTTTGCCTCAAGCACCTCCACGCACGCACAGTCGCCTTCCAAACGACAACGACAGCAATAATCACCAACTGTTAAACGAGCGTGTCGACACACCGCCCTCCACTCCCGCGCGCCCCATACAAACGAAACAGCTGATCCGGCCGCCTATGGGCACGCCTTGCCTCGGCAACTCCAACGCCGCCGCAAACACACAGCCAAAACCACGCAAATATTCACCGCCTCTCGCACAACAACAACAACAACAACAACAACAACACACAGCCCGGCGTCTCCATCGATCGATAAACAAAACAAACACACAACGCCCTCTCTCGCGCGCGCGCGCACGCACACACACACACACACACACACACACACACACACACACACACAGCCACAAGACCCGCTTCCTTTCCTTTCTCCCAGTCACGTCACGTCAGTCAAACGCAAACGAAATGAAGAATGAAAGAAACAAGGCAGGCAGGCAACACACGCAGCAACAACACAGACTCTTTCGCACTTTTCAATTTCCGAACAGTGTGGTGGCCCTGAAAAGGGCCGTTTTCGTCTCTCCCACGGCCGCGGGAAGGCCAACGCGGCACAGCACACCGGCTGCGACGCGCCTAACCGCCGAAACCGTACAGGGTGCGCCCCTGCCTCTTCAGGGCGTACACCACGTCCATGGCCGTCACAGTCTTGCGCTTGGCGTGCTCAGTGTACGTCACCGCGTCGCGGATCACGTTCTCCAGGAACACCTTCAGCACTCCGCGGGTCTCCTCGTAGATCAGACCAGAGATGCGCTTCACGCCGCCCCTGCGAGCCAGGCGGCGGATCGCGGGCTTCGTGATGCCCTGGATGTTGTCGCGCAACACCTTGCGGTGCCGCTTGGCGCCACCCTTGCCGAGCCCCTTTCCTCCCTTGCCGCGGCCAGTCATCTCTTCTAAATCCTCAAAAAGCTCAAGGCAAGCAAAGCGTCTGCTGCAGCGGCTGGCTCCTCACCCGGCGCTAGCGAGTCGGCTACGGTCTGCGCCCGGCGCACGCGCCAGCCCCCCTATATAGACTCTGGCCCGCCCTCCCCCCACCACGCGCAACCGAGGGCATATAAGCGCACCACGGTGGCTGGCGCGCGCCCGTGTCGTCAAGGCAGCACCCGACGCAGCACCTCGCTCGCCTCCACGCCGCTCCGCTAACCGCTACCGCTATGGCCCGCACAAAGCAAACGGCCCGCAAGTCCACCGGCGGAAAGGCGCCGCGCAAACAGCTCGCCACCAAGGCGGCGAGGAAGAGCGCGCCCGCCACCGGCGGCGTCAAGAAGCCCCACCGCTACAGGCCGGGCACCGTCGCCCTGCGAGAAATCAGGCGCTACCAGAAGAGCACAGAGCTGCTCATCCGCAAGCTGCCATTCCAGCGCCTAGTGCGCGAGATCGCCCAGGACTTCAAGACCGACCTGCGCTTCCAGAGCTCCGCGGTCATGGCCCTGCAGGAGGCCAGCGAGGCCTACCTCGTCGGCCTCTTCGAAGACACCAACCTGTGCGCAATCCACGCCAAGCGCGTCACCATCATGCCCAAGGACATCCAGCTCGCGCGCCGCATCCGCGGCGAGCGCGCCTAAACACCGCGCCAGCCGCTGGGCACCGCCCACGCACGCAACAAACAAAACGGCCCTTTTAAGGGCCACTAACATCACTCCGTCGCGAGCAAACTTTGTCGGTCGCCTCTCGCCCCACAACCACAGAACCAAAGACAAAACACCACTTCCACTTCCCGTCCGTCCGCCACAGCCGCTCTCCCCTGCCAGCTTGCTGGCGCGCGCAACAATCAACATCATGCCTCCCCGGCGCGGCGCTCAAAGCGCACAATACCCATCGGCCGACGCCGTCAACCACACGGCCGGCCGCCGCTTCGTTTCGAAAAGAAAACGAAACAAAAAGCCAGGCACGTCCAACGCCACCGACCCTTTCCACATCTCAACGTCCCCCGCCCCCGTTGCAAGAACACACACACAAGACAAGACACATCCGAGAAGACGGCAGGCAGGCCAACCAAAGTATTCAAACAACATGACACAAAACCAACCGTCGGCCGGCCGCGACCAAAAAAAAAAAACGGCGACAATCAACCGCAACGACAAAACCGCTACCGCCGCCCGCACCCGCCACCGACCCCCCCCCCGCAATCCAACCACCACGGCACGCAAACAGTATCCACACACGGGCATACAGAAACGCCAGACGACACAACCACACCGCAACACAAACACGACAATCAAAACCTTCCCGACGTGCTTTGATGGCCCTGAGAAGGGCCGTTTTGGGCCGCGCGTCTGTTGCGCGCCACTAGACGACGGGGACGGGGGGTGCGGACGACGGAGTCAACCGCCAACCCTTCCTTTCCCATTCCTCTCTACTTCTTCTTCTTGGGCGAAGCCTTCGCCTTAGACGGCGTCGTCGCCTTCTTCGGGCGCGGCGCCTTCGGCTTCTTCGTCGGAACCTTGGCGGCCTTCTTCGCCTTCGACGGCGACTTGGCCTTGGCCGGCTTGGCAGCAGCCGCCTTCTTCGCACCGGCGGGAGCGGCCGACGCCGCAGACGCCTTCTTGGCGGCGCCCGCCTTCCGACCAGTCGCCGCCTTCACGCCACCAGCCTTCTTTGCGCCGGCCGCACGGGCGCCCTTCTTCTCCTTGCTGGCCGGAGCGGCGCGCTTCTTCTTGGCACCGCCAGCACGAGCCTTGCCGCCCTCAGCCGCCCCGCCGCCGGCGCCGGCAAGCTTGAAAGAGCCGGACGCGCCCTTCCCCTTCGTCTGCACCAGCTCGCCCGCCACCACGGCCGACTTGAGGTACTTCTTGATAAACGGCGCCAGCTTCTCCGCGTCCAGCTTGTAGTGCGCGGCAATGTACTTCTTGATCGCCTGCAGCGACGATCCGCCGCGCTCCTTCAGACTCTTGATGGCGGCCGTCACCATCTCAGAGGTGCGCGGGTGCGCAGGCTTGGCGCGCGGCTTCTTCGCAGACGACGCAGACTTTGCCTTCTTCGTAGTGCCGGTGGCGGCGGGTGCCGCAGCAGTCTCGTTCGTAGCCGCCTGATCTGCCATTTCGACGACGCGCGTTAACACACAGCGAGCAGCGAGAGCGAGAGGAGACACGCAGCGAGCGGAGCGCACAGCAGAGGAATAGCCGCCTCGACGCACAGGCCCAGCCAGTGTCGCGGGCGGGCGCGGACGGCCGAGAGAGCGGCCGCCACTCTGCGCGCCGCCGCGCCGCGCCTCCCGCGCTTGCTACCGCCCAACGTCCGACAGCCTGTGCGGAGCAGCCCCACACCTGCGCCACAACCACCCGCGCCTTTCAAACCACCGAGGATGGGGCTACACACAGCCACACCACAGTCGCCAACCAGTCGCCACGGCAGCGCCGCAAACCACGGCCAAACTGCAGCCACCGCGCGCTACAGCCTGGGTCGGCCCGCCGAGAATCGCCGCCCACGCCCAAATGCCGCCCCCACAGCCCCAGCCGGCGACCGGCCACAATGGCCAAACCTTCGGCAAAAGCCCCGCACCGTCGCCGCGGCAGCCCGGCCAGCGCGGCCGGCGCCACAGCCACACAAGCGGAGGCGTGCGGCGATGACGGCCGTGCAAACGCACCTCCGCCGCCCCATCGCCCTCCCACCGTTTCCCGATCGGCCCGCAGCCGTCGGGCCACGTCCTCCTCCTCTCGCCCGCCAACATTCACAGCCCTTTCGTTCGTTTCCCAACAATTTCAATTGTGCCCGCCGCAAAAACGGGCGCCGCCTGCAAAGCAACATGCTCCGCCGGAGCGCCCCTCGCCGCTTACGAGCCAACCCCTCGCCCGAGGCAAACCCGAAATCCGCAACTACAGACCAACCCAATCTGCCGTCAGCACACACGACAGCCAACATCACGCGTTACGAGTTAGACATTAGGTTCACACGTCTCGGTTAGGTTCGGTGGACGTGGGTTAGGTTAAGGGCACTTGGGTTAGGTTAAGCATTCAAAACACACGTCAGGCGTCAGAGGTTAGGTTAGGTTACGTTACATTAAGGTTAGGTTAGGGGCACCTCGGTTAGGTTAAGGGTCGGTGTTAGGTTAAGCGTCAAACTTAGGTTAAGCATTCAAACACACGTCGGGCGTCAGAGGTTAGGTTAGGTTAGGTTAGGTTAAGGCCACTTGGGTTAGGTTAAGCCTCAAACTTAGGTTAAGCATTCAAACACACGTCGGGCGTCAGGTGGCCGCAGCAGCCGCACCTACCTACCCACCCACCTCACGGCCGGACAGCTTGGCTTACTTGGCGCTGAGGCTGACCTCACCGCACCTCACGCTACGCAACGCTACAGGTTCGGTTCGCTCAGCTTAGGCTTAGAGCTTAAGCGCCCAGGTCGGATTACGACGTTGGTTCACCTTCGGGCGCCACACTTTGGGTGTAAAGGTCGCGTCGGGTCGTCGGCACGCCGCAAAAACAAAAGCGAAGCCACAGGACAACGCCGACAAACGGGCAGCACGACCACGACCAGATACCGAGACACACGGACCACCCACCGGCCAAAGGGCACCAAACAACAAACCAGAGCACCACGTGTCGACCAGAGCAACCCGCCGCTCACGCGACGTGGCTGGCACCGAAGGGCCGCCGCAACTGCGCTTTCCGCGCCGGGCCGGATGCACGTGCGGCAACACCACCACCGCACACAGCCGCTGTTCAACATCAACCAACAACACGCCGCGGTCGCAGCCTCAACGCCAGCACACGTTTGCACCACCATTCACACGCACCGCACAAACAGCTGTCGCCGACAACACAAACACACCGCAACGACGCCGCCGCCCCTACTTGTGCCGGCCACCCACCCCACCGACGGCGCACCTGTCGCCGGCCGGCAGTCGACACGGGAAACGCACACCGCCACTTCGCTCGCGCGCACGCCACCAACCAGTCGTCGTCTCCAAAACAACAAACAAACAAACATAGGGCAGGCAACAAATCGCCTCGCACGAACCGTCCACAAAACTATCAAAGCACAGCCTCTGGCTAACGGCCACGACGCAGCGGCACGCTGCTCCTTTCCCCGCCCCCACTCGATTCACGAAGGCACGCGACACCGCCAACGACGGCCTCGCTTCCCGCAACCGACACCTTTCCGCCACTACGCACAGCCGCACCCGACGCCCGTGCCAACGACACAACTACTGCACTATCCACCGCCGCCTCCCCCTTCCCGTCGTACACACACACAGCCAGCCAGCCAGCCAGCCAGCCAAAACCACACCAACGACCCAAACATGCACGTGCAACGGCACACCCCAACCAGTCAACGTCGACAACCACACGCACGGCTCGAAACCGGCGCCCTTCCACGTTGCCATCAAGCTACACACAAGACACAAGGAACCAACAACAGCAAGCCTGCCCGCCCGCCCCACTCTCACGCCGCAAAAAGCACACCGAAACCGCCAAACGCACATTCCCATCGCACCGACACCGACCGGCTCGCTACCACCACACCTCTCGGCAGCCGTTTCGCAAACATGACACGGCGCGACATGACATCACGACCAACTCTCCTCTCCAGACGCCTTCGGCCGGAGCACAACGCCGCCAATTCGCCACACACACACACACACACACACACACAGTCGACAGGCGCCCGCCCGCCCGCCCTGCACGACGCCGCGCAGCAAAGGCGCCCGCAAACACATACCTCTCCTCTCTCTCGGCCGCCCGACGCGCCAACCGCCACACCGCCAGCCACTCGCAATTGTGCACTGCCGCCAGCCACACGTCCAACACGCCGCGCCGCCTCCGGCCACCCGCCAGGGGGCGCTCACGTCCGCGACAACAGCGCGGCCCGCCGGGCCAAACCGAACCGAGCCGAGCCGCCCGCCGCTGCTCTGCACATCTTCCTGCGCGCATCAACAAAACGAGGCAAGCGAGCACACCCCGTCACAACGCCACATCACGCAAATGCCGTGCCGACCTCTTGTGTCTACCGCCTAAATTGCACTCACTCACCAGCCGCCCCTTCTTCTTCTTCCTACCTATCTATCTGTGCGTCTGTGTCGGTCCGCGCGTGACGCCTCTCAACATCCGCCGTCGCCGTCCCCGTCCCCGTTTCCGCCCCAATGCCATCGTCGCGCCGCCTCCTCCTCCTCCTCCGCCCCTGTCCGGCCCGCACCACACCATACACCGCTGCTTGTCCCGGCCGTTGCCACCAAAGGCGCCTACCGCAAACGCGCCACGCCGCAGCCCCCGTGCGTGCATCTCCGTGCCGACGCTGCCTCTCTGCCCTCCCGCACGCACTCGACCGACCGACATGCACTGCGTCGACGGCCTCGACAACACAGTCTCTGGCTCCGCACTGCGTCTTCCGGTACGCGCGCTGAAACACGTATGTACTCATTACCAGCGATGGCGAGGCACGACACAATCTCTGACCAGAGCGTTTCTTATCGTCGCTAGTCTGCGCCACACGACACTAGTAGCACGTAGCGGGTCGGCAGGAACAGTTGTCATCTATATGTGGCGGGTCGGGAGAGGTAGTAGTCAGTCGACAGTATTAGCGAGTGGACGGTTGTACTGAGCGGGCGGCGGCGTGCTCTTCTCGCGACTCTGGTCTCCGTTCGGGACGATGCATACTGTTATTACAGGTAAGGTAATGAAGCTGCATTGCGCAAATCTAATACTGTATGTCAATTGTAACTATTTTCTTCACAACAAAATGCCCCAATAATACTTTGTTTCCAAACAAACTTTTTTAAAGTACAACCATTCATTTCCATTTAAATAATATTTCCTACGCATTTCCTCCAACAATCAAAATTAAATGTGAGCCGGCATTCATTGCACGACGCTGTGTACAGGTATCTACAGTTAAGAGCACATATAGATGCAGTTTGTTTTTTCTCTTTTGTCTTTTTTGTTTTTTTTTTTTTTTTTTTTGACGTAACGATCTTTTGCTCTTTTTATTCTAATTTGTACGTACGCTGTTTGTTTAGATTTTTATATTGGTAATGCCACGTAGCGCTCCGCGTGAAAATCACTGCCTGTGCTGTGTGCAGTCTGTGGCTAGTTTGCATTGTTGTTGTCATGAACTGCTATAGCTGGATGTGAACAGCGCGTAGCGTTGCGCAGTTAGGGGTGAGCCGCCAGCACTGGTGCATGTGAGGACAGAGATGGCGGACGTTTCAAATTACATATATTATGACTGGTGATGATATTAAGGGTAAATACATTGTTTGTTGTTCTCTATTAAACATCTTTACTTTGCTAACTATCCCTATCGGTAGTTAGTGCCCTCCGTAGTTTGGAATCTCTTATTTAGCTGGCAGCAGTGGTGCTCGCTGTATTGCAGTAGTTCGAGTAATGAAGATTTTTGTGAGGTAAGTGATTTCCGACAGGTGTACTTTAATGTTACTCAGGGCCATTCTTTTGCAGGGATCTTTGATAGTCAGATTGCGTTGCGCTCAAAATATTGTGTGTCAGTTTAAGCACAGTTTTGTATACATTGTTGTTCAAAGGGGGGCGTTTCAGAATACACAGGGCCGAAGGTCAGCCAGCGCTGCCCTTACAACGTTTATCGGGTTTTCAATTATGTCTGTTGAGATGTTCATGGTTCATTATTTCCATTCATCATATTATCGCGCGTTTCTCATCAATCTTCGTTCGTTCATTTTCTAGGGACGTTAACAACATTCTGGCACATTTTTATCATCATTCACTCACTCACTCACTCACTCACTCACTCACTTACTTACGACTATTTGTGCGGGGAGGTTACACTTGGGTCCATTTCCATTTACATTCAATGTTGATAGACGCCTTTTTTTTTTTTGTTGTTGTTTTGTTGCTGGCAGGTTACAAAGGGCCTCATTTTATGTTGGTTGCAGCAGCGTTTTTCTCCTTCTTCTAGCGTTTTCCCCGCCCCCGCCCCTCCCGCATCCCTCGGTCTCACCACGTTCACTGACAGCCGCGTCTGCGGCTACACCACAACGGCCCCCTCCCGGCAACCCATTCGTTTTCTCTTCTTTTGCACAAAAACAACGCCGCACGCGCCAGCCGAGCGCAGCGCAAGCCACCCACACCGCGCCCCTCCCCGTCTTTATAGCCTCCGCGTCTTGTTTTCTTCGTTTGCCCCCTCCCATCTCCCGAATGCCATGCCATGCCATGCCAGCAGCGTTACGCGTGCCCCTCCCCTGTCCACACACTACCGCGAAACGAACAGCCTTCCGGGCCACATGCAGGGCACGCCCACCGCCATTCCCGGACGCAATTCTCAAAACAACACACACACACACACACACACACACAATGGCTTTGCACACGAACATAGACGGCACGGGCACTGTCGTACATTCTTCCTCAGAACCATCTCAACGAACGTTACGTTACATACACATCCGGGAAAGCAAAGCAACGCAACGCACAATTCAGCCGTCAAAGGTAACGTTCACCACGGCAGACACTTGCCGCCGCGCCGTTACGCGCATTTCAGTGCGGCTACAATACACCTCCGACACGGGAACGTTCCGTTGCTCTACACTGCGTTTCTCCGTTTTGTTTGGTTTTTTTTCCGTTTTCTCTCTCTCTCTCTCTCTCTCTCTATATATATATTTGTTTTTTCCCCTCTGTCCTTTCCTCCACCATTCTCTCCTCACGTTCTGCCCAGACATTCGACCGATCAGAGGTTCGTTCACCTTTCGGTAACCGTTCTCAGCGCGACGGTGTACCAACGGTATGACGGTATGACGGTATGACGGGTGTTCAAGACGTCCGGTGTACCGCGCCGATCGACAGTTTCCCAGAGGCGACGGATCGGACCACATCACCGACATACACACAAACACGTGTACGCACATTCGCCAAAGCGACCGTCGTCTTCTAGCGTCGCGCTTACTCTACTGTACTGCACTGGACACGCGAGCATGCATCTTCAATGACGACGTCGGTGTGCGTGCGTCGTACGCACACAAGCAGACACAGTCGGTCAGACACGACTATCGAAATCAGAGTCGGGGGAAAGGTACATATCATCGTGCGTGTCGCCCGTACAATGCAATACACAGTGGTGTGTCTCAATGCGCGTTCACATTTAAACGTCACTCACACGCCTCCACGCTGCATTTACAGACACATTTCACCCTCGCCATATATGGCGTGCAAACCGACCCGCAAACGGCCGTCGTTACACACTGACATTCCCAACAATCGCGTGTCGTTTCCACCCGTCACGTAACTAACCGGCACCTCCATCCAAAGGGCACATCACCGATCGCACTTCCCCCCCCCCCCCTCGCAGACAACGACTTGTGCGCACGTGCCTCCATTCCACGTCACACCGTGGCCGCACCCCGCAACACGCGACACGCGACGCGCCCCATAAACAATCAAATTATTCATCGCATCGGCCACCCCACCCCGTCGCGTCGCAACCAAAGCGGTAGCTATTGCCACCGTCCACCCACTCACACACAAAACAAAACAAAAACAACAACAACAACAATTCCGCCCTTCCCGCAAAGGCCATTTGGTGGCCCTGAAAAGGGCCGTTTTGCCGCTCTCGCAACGGAGGATCTCCTTCCATTCCAGAGCCACCTCCTTACTTGGAGCTCGTGTACTTGGTCACCGCCTTCGTGCCCTCGCTCACGGCGTGCTTGGCCAGCTCGCCAGGCAGCAACAGCCGCACAGCGGTCTGGATCTCGCGGGACGTGATGGTCGAGCGCTTGTTGTAGTGCGCCAGGCGAGACGCCTCGGCCGCGATGCGCTCGAAAATGTCGTTCACGAAGCTGTTCATGATGCTCATCGCCTTCGACGAGATGCCCGTGTCAGGGTGCACCTGCTTCAGCACCTTGTAGATGTAGATGGCATAGCTCTCCTTCCTCTTGCGCTTCTTCTTCTTGTCGCCCTTCGAAATGTTCTTCTGCGCCTTGCCAGCCTTCTTGGCGGCCTTCCCGCTAGTCTTGGGCGGCATCGCAAACAAACAAGAACGTACGGCAGCAACACCAGCAGCAAGCGCTCCGCTCTAGTCAGCGTCTCCCCACACAGTGGCACCCAGCGCGCCCCGCCGCCGCACCTTTACCAGCTCGCCCCGTTGCGGCCGCCGACCAATGGGCCGCGAGCGCAACCGGCCGCCGCACCCGAGAGCATAAAGGACCCCCACCCCTGGCGGCGCCGCCACTCCGCTGCTCGACTCGCTGCGGCTCGCACCGTCCTTCGTCTCGTCTCGTTTTTTTACACCACAGCGCATCGCCATGTCCGGACGCGGAAAGGGAGGCAAAGTCAAGGGCAAGTCAAAGTCCCGCTCAAGCAGGGCCGGGCTCCAGTTCCCGGTCGGCAGAATCCACCGCCTCCTGCGCAAGGGAAACTACGCCGAGCGCGTCGGCGCCGGGGCGCCCGTCTACCTCGCCGCCGTCATGGAGTACCTCGCGGCTGAGGTGCTCGAGCTGGCCGGAAACGCGGCCCGCGACAACAAGAAGACGCGCATCATCCCGCGCCACCTGCAGCTTGCCATCCGCAACGACGAGGAGCTCAACAAGCTCCTGTCGGGCGTCACCATCGCACAGGGTGGTGTCCTGCCCAACATCCAGGCCGTCCTGCTGCCAAAGAAGACCGAGAAGAAGGCCTAAACAGAGAGGCCAGGCAATCGGCACGCGGACCCGCCGCCCAGCAGCGCTGCGTGCTCCCCTGCACGCAACGCGCTTTGCCGGCCCGGCTCGGCTCACAACAATCGGCCCTTTTCAGGGCCACCACACAAACCTACGTCCAAAGCAAAATTTCAGTCGTCCTCGCCGCGCTTTGCTTTACTTTACTTTACTTTAACTTAACTTCACTTCCACAGCCGCCGCCGGCAAGAAGACCATACCAACTGCTACGATTGCAGGGGCAGATATTCTGCGAGGTACCTCGGTGTCACGCCTGACATCGAAGTGTCACATAGGGCAACTTGGCACAAACGCTCACGCCAGGATGCAGATCCTGTACCCCTGTTCCCTCGACCCCGCAACAGGGGTAGCGATACTGGAAATATGCGCGCCCTCTATAGGGGCTATGCAGCCAGGTCGACGATGCATCGCCTACAGAAGGGTCCAAAGCAGAGCGCTCTACGACGGGCCTTACACGTCCCCGCGGCAGACCTGCCTACAACCACCCACAACACGATTCCGCGCCCTGGCAGAAGCGTTCTACGCCACCGCGCGGAATTCAGAAAATGACTATTACGTCTTGACCCTTGGGCAATATGAACACCACAGGGACAGATGTGCAAGACCCGAGTCGCTACTCCAGCAGTAGCACAAACAGAACACATAATCACTCTCAACAAACAGCAACGTCCGAAAAAGCACACTACCAAAGATAAGAACAACACACAGAAAAGAGGAGCAAATGTCCACAGGCGACAATAACCTCCACCAACTCCCCCTCTAACGGTAGAGGACTAAAGGAAAGAGAGAAGAACAACAAGAAGAGCCGCCGCCATCTTGTCGTCCACAGCCCGTGTGGCCACACACACGTTTCTCTTTTGTTTTTCGTTTGCCTCAAGCACCTCCACGCACGCACAGTCGCCTTCCAAACGACAACGACAGCAATAATCACCAACTGTTAAACGAGCGTGTCGACACACCGCCCTCCACTCCCGCGCGCCCCATACAAACGAAACAGCTGATCCGGCCGCCTATGGGCACGCCTTGCCTCGGCAACTCCAACGCCGCCGCAAACACACAGCCAAAACCACGCAAATATTCACCGCCTCTCGCACAACAACAACAACAACAACAACAACAACACACAGCCCGGCGTCTCCATCGATCGATAAACAAAACAAACACACAACGCCCTCTCTCGCGCGCGCGCGCACGCACACACACACACACACACACACACACACACACACACACACACAGCCACAAGACCCGCTTCCTTTCCTTTCTCCCAGTCACGTCACGTCAGTCAAACGCAAACGAAATGAAGAATGAAAGAAACAAGGCAGGCAGGCAACACACGCAGCAACAACACAGACTCTTTCGCACTTTTCAATTTCCGAACAGTGTGGTGGCCCTGAAAAGGGCCGTTTTCGTCTCTCCCACGGCCGCGGGAAGGCCAACGCGGCACAGCACACCGGCTGCGACGCGCCTAACCGCCGAAACCGTACAGGGTGCGCCCCTGCCTCTTCAGGGCGTACACCACGTCCATGGCCGTCACAGTCTTGCGCTTGGCGTGCTCAGTGTACGTCACCGCGTCGCGGATCACGTTCTCCAGGAACACCTTCAGCACTCCGCGGGTCTCCTCGTAGATCAGACCAGAGATGCGCTTCACGCCGCCCCTGCGAGCCAGGCGGCGGATCGCGGGCTTCGTGATGCCCTGGATGTTGTCGCGCAACACCTTGCGGTGCCGCTTGGCGCCACCCTTGCCGAGCCCCTTTCCTCCCTTGCCGCGGCCAGTCATCTCTTCTAAATCCTCAAAAAGCTCAAGGCAAGCAAAGCGTCTGCTGCAGCGGCTGGCTCCTCACCCGGCGCTAGCGAGTCGGCTACGGTCTGCGCCCGGCGCACGCGCCAGCCCCCCTATATAGACTCTGGCCCGCCCTCCCCCCACCACGCGCAACCGAGGGCATATAAGCGCACCACGGTGGCTGGCGCGCGCGCCCACTGCCACGTCATCACTCATCCTCACCACACCATGCAAGAAGGCGAAGCGCAGCACGCGCTAGAACTTCGTCCCCGGCAGAGGGTTCAACCCTCAGTCACGTGCGACTGCGGCTGGCGCGCGCCCGTGTCGTCAAGGCAGCACCCGACGCAGCACCTCGCTCGCCTCCACGCCGCTCCGCTAACCGCTACCGCTATGGCCCGCACAAAGCAAACGGCCCGCAAGTCCACCGGCGGAAAGGCGCCGCGCAAACAGCTCGCCACCAAGGCGGCGAGGAAGAGCGCGCCCGCCACCGGCGGCGTCAAGAAGCCCCACCGCTACAGGCCGGGCACCGTCGCCCTGCGAGAAATCAGGCGCTACCAGAAGAGCACAGAGCTGCTCATCCGCAAGCTGCCATTCCAGCGCCTAGTGCGCGAGATCGCCCAGGACTTCAAGACCGACCTGCGCTTCCAGAGCTCCGCGGTCATGGCCCTGCAGGAGGCCAGCGAGGCCTACCTCGTCGGCCTCTTCGAAGACACCAACCTGTGCGCAATCCACGCCAAGCGCGTCACCATCATGCCCAAGGACATCCAGCTCGCGCGCCGCATCCGCGGCGAGCGCGCCTAAACACCGCGCCAGCCGCTGGGCACCGCCCACGCACGCAACAAACAAAACGGCCCTTTTAAGGGCCACTAACATCACTCCGTCGCGAGCAAACTTTGTCGGTCGCCTCTCGCCCCACAACCACAGAACCAAAGACAAAACACCACTTCCACTTCCCGTCCGTCCGCCACAGCCGCTCTCCCCTGCCAGCTTGCTGGCGCGCGCAACAATCAACATCATGCCTCCCCGGCGCGGCGCTCAAAGCGCACAATACCCATCGGCCGACGCCGTCAACCACACGGCCGGCCGCCGCTTCGTTTCGAAAAGAAAACGAAACAAAAAGCCAGGCACGTCCAACGCCACCGACCCTTTCCACATCTCAACGTCCCCCGCCCCCGTTGCAAGAACACACACACAAGACAAGACACATCCGAGAAGACGGCAGGCAGGCCAACCAAAGTATTCAAACAACATGACACAAAACCAACCGTCGGCCGGCCGCGACCAAAAAAAAAAAACGGCGACAATCAACCGCAACGACAAAACCGCTACCGCCGCCCGCACCCGCCACCGACCCCCCCCCCGCAATCCAACCACCACGGCACGCAAACAGTATCCACACACGGGCATACAGAAACGCCAGACGACACAACCACACCGCAACACAAACACGACAATCAAAACCTTCCCGACGTGCTTTGATGGCCCTGAGAAGGGCCGTTTTGGGCCGCGCGTCTGTTGCGCGCCACTAGACGACGGGGACGGGGGGTGCGGACGACGGAGTCAACCGCCAACCCTTCCTTTCCCATTCCTCTCTACTTCTTCTTCTTGGGCGAAGCCTTCGCCTTAGACGGCGTCGTCGCCTTCTTCGGGCGCGGCGCCTTCGGCTTCTTCGTCGGAACCTTGGCGGCCTTCTTCGCCTTCGACGGCGACTTGGCCTTGGCCGGCTTGGCAGCAGCCGCCTTCTTCGCACCGGCGGGAGCGGCCGACGCCGCAGACGCCTTCTTGGCGGCGCCCGCCTTCCGACCAGTCGCCGCCTTCACGCCACCAGCCTTCTTTGCGCCGGCCGCACGGGCGCCCTTCTTCTCCTTGCTGGCCGGAGCGGCGCGCTTCTTCTTGGCACCGCCAGCACGAGCCTTGCCGCCCTCAGCCGCCCCGCCGCCGGCGCCGGCAAGCTTGAAAGAGCCGGACGCGCCCTTCCCCTTCGTCTGCACCAGCTCGCCCGCCACCACGGCCGACTTGAGGTACTTCTTGATAAACGGCGCCAGCTTCTCCGCGTCCAGCTTGTAGTGCGCGGCAATGTACTTCTTGATCGCCTGCAGCGACGATCCGCCGCGCTCCTTCAGACTCTTGATGGCGGCCGTCACCATCTCAGAGGTGCGCGGGTGCGCAGGCTTGGCGCGCGGCTTCTTCGCAGACGACGCAGACTTTGCCTTCTTCGTAGTGCCGGTGGCGGCGGGTGCCGCAGCAGTCTCGTTCGTAGCCGCCTGATCTGCCATTTCGACGACGCGCGTTAACACACAGCGAGCAGCGAGAGCGAGAGGAGACACGCAGCGAGCGGAGCGCACAGCAGAGGAATAGCCGCCTCGACGCACAGGCCCAGCCAGTGTCGCGGGCGGGCGCGGACGGCCGAGAGAGCGGCCGCCACTCTGCGCGCCGCCGCGCCGCGCCTCCCGCGCTTGCTACCGCCCAACGTCCGACAGCCTGTGCGGAGCAGCCCCACACCTGCGCCACAACCACCCGCGCCTTTCAAACCACCGAGGATGGGGCTACACACAGCCACACCACAGTCGCCAACCAGTCGCCACGGCAGCGCCGCAAACCACGGCCAAACTGCAGCCACCGCGCGCTACAGCCTGGGTCGGCCCGCCGAGAATCGCCGCCCACGCCCAAATGCCGCCCCCACAGCCCCAGCCGGCGACCGGCCACAATGGCCAAACCTTCGGCAAAAGCCCCGCACCGTCGCCGCGGCAGCCCGGCCAGCGCGGCCGGCGCCACAGCCACACAAGCGGAGGCGTGCGGCGATGACGGCCGTGCAAACGCACCTCCGCCGCCCCATCGCCCTCCCACCGTTTCCCGATCGGCCCGCAGCCGTCGGGCCACGTCCTCCTCCTCTCGCCCGCCAACATTCACAGCCCTTTCGTTCGTTTCCCAACAATTTCAATTGTGCCCGCCGCAAAAACGGGCGCCGCCTGCAAAGCAACATGCTCCGCCGGAGCGCCCCTCGCCGCTTACGAGCCAACCCCTCGCCCGAGGCAAACCCGAAATCCGCAACTACAGACCAACCCAATCTGCCGTCAGCACACACGACAGCCAACATCACGCGTTACGAGTTAGACATTAGGTTCACACGTCTCGGTTAGGTTCGGTGGACGTGGGTTAGGTTAAGGGCACTTGGGTTAGGTTAAGCATTCAAAACACACGTCAGGCGTCAGAGGTTAGGTTAGGTTACGTTACATTAAGGTTAGGTTAGGGGCACCTCGGTTAGGTTAAGGGTCGGTGTTAGGTTAAGCGTCAAACTTAGGTTAAGCATTCAAACACACGTCGGGCGTCAGAGGTTAGGTTAGGTTAGGTTAGGTTAAGGCCACTTGGGTTAGGTTAAGCCTCAAACTTAGGTTAAGCATTCAAACACACGTCGGGCGTCAGGTGGCCGCAGCAGCCGCACCTACCTACCCACCCACCTCACGGCCGGACAGCTTGGCTTACTTGGCGCTGAGGCTGACCTCACCGCACCTCACGCTACGCAACGCTACAGGTTCGGTTCGCTCAGCTTAGGCTTAGAGCTTAAGCGCCCAGGTCGGATTACGACGTTGGTTCACCTTCGGGCGCCACACTTTGGGTGTAAAGGTCGCGTCGGGTCGTCGGCACGCCGCAAAAACAAAAGCGAAGCCACAGGACAACGCCGACAAACGGGCAGCACGACCACGACCAGATACCGAGACACACGGACCACCCACCGGCCAAAGGGCACCAAACAACAAACCAGAGCACCACGTGTCGACCAGAGCAACCCGCCGCTCACGCGACGTGGCTGGCACCGAAGGGCCGCCGCAACTGCGCTTTCCGCGCCGGGCCGGATGCACGTGCGGCAACACCACCACCGCACACAGCCGCTGTTCAACATCAACCAACAACACGCCGCGGTCGCAGCCTCAACGCCAGCACACGTTTGCACCACCATTCACACGCACCGCACAAACAGCTGTCGCCGACAACACAAACACACCGCAACGACGCCGCCGCCCCTACTTGTGCCGGCCACCCACCCCACCGACGGCGCACCTGTCGCCGGCCGGCAGTCGACACGGGAAACGCACACCGCCACTTCGCTCGCGCGCACGCCACCAACCAGTCGTCGTCTCCAAAACAACAAACAAACAAACATAGGGCAGGCAACAAATCGCCTCGCACGAACCGTCCACAAAACTATCAAAGCACAGCCTCTGGCTAACGGCCACGACGCAGCGGCACGCTGCTCCTTTCCCCGCCCCCACTCGATTCACGAAGGCACGCGACACCGCCAACGACGGCCTCGCTTCCCGCAACCGACACCTTTCCGCCACTACGCACAGCCGCACCCGACGCCCGTGCCAACGACACAACTACTGCACTATCCACCGCCGCCTCCCCCTTCCCGTCGTACACACACACAGCCAGCCAGCCAGCCAGCCAGCCAAAACCACACCAACGACCCAAACATGCACGTGCAACGGCACACCCCAACCAGTCAACGTCGACAACCACACGCACGGCTCGAAACCGGCGCCCTTCCACGTTGCCATCAAGCTACACACAAGACACAAGGAACCAACAACAGCAAGCCTGCCCGCCCGCCCCACTCTCACGCCGCAAAAAGCACACCGAAACCGCCAAACGCACATTCCCATCGCACCGACACCGACCGGCTCGCTACCACCACACCTCTCGGCAGCCGTTTCGCAAACATGACACGGCGCGACATGACATCACGACCAACTCTCCTCTCCAGACGCCTTCGGCCGGAGCACAACGCCGCCAATTCGCCACACACACACACACACACACACACACAGTCGACAGGCGCCCGCCCGCCCGCCCTGCACGACGCCGCGCAGCAAAGGCGCCCGCAAACACATACCTCTCCTCTCTCTCGGCCGCCCGACGCGCCAACCGCCACACCGCCAGCCACTCGCAATTGTGCACTGCCGCCAGCCACACGTCCAACACGCCGCGCCGCCTCCGGCCACCCGCCAGGGGGCGCTCACGTCCGCGACAACAGCGCGGCCCGCCGGGCCAAACCGAACCGAGCCGAGCCGCCCGCCGCTGCTCTGCACATCTTCCTGCGCGCATCAACAAAACGAGGCAAGCGAGCACACCCCGTCACAACGCCACATCACGCAAATGCCGTGCCGACCTCTTGTGTCTACCGCCTAAATTGCACTCACTCACCAGCCGCCCCTTCTTCTTCTTCCTACCTATCTATCTGTGCGTCTGTGTCGGTCCGCGCGTGACGCCTCTCAACATCCGCCGTCGCCGTCCCCGTCCCCGTTTCCGCCCCAATGCCATCGTCGCGCCGCCTCCTCCTCCTCCTCCGCCCCTGTCCGGCCCGCACCACACCATACACCGCTGCTTGTCCCGGCCGTTGCCACCAAAGGCGCCTACCGCAAACGCGCCACGCCGCAGCCCCCGTGCGTGCATCTCCGTGCCGACGCTGCCTCTCTGCCCTCCCGCACGCACTCGACCGACCGACATGCACTGCGTCGACGGCCTCGACAACACAGTCTCTGGCTCCGCACTGCGTCTTCCGGTACGCGCGCTGAAACACGTATGTACTCATTACCAGCGATGGCGAGGCACGACACAATCTCTGACCAGAGCGTTTCTTATCGTCGCTAGTCTGCGCCACACGACACTAGTAGCACGTAGCGGGTCGGCAGGAACAGTTGTCATCTATATGTGGCGGGTCGGGAGAGGTAGTAGTCAGTCGACAGTATTAGCGAGTGGACGGTTGTACTGAGCGGGCGGCGGCGTGCTCTTCTCGCGACTCTGGTCTCCGTTCGGGACGATGCATACTGTTATTACAGGTAAGGTAATGAAGCTGCATTGCGCAAATCTAATACTGTATGTCAATTGTAACTATTTTCTTCACAACAAAATGCCCCAATAATACTTTGTTTCCAAACAAACTTTTTTAAAGTACAACCATTCATTTCCATTTAAATAATATTTCCTACGCATTTCCTCCAACAATCAAAATTAAATGTGAGCCGGCATTCATTGCACGACGCTGTGTACAGGTATCTACAGTTAAGAGCACATATAGATGCAGTTTGTTTTTTCTCTTTTGTCTTTTTTGTTTTTTTTTTTTTTTTTTTTGACGTAACGATCTTTTGCTCTTTTTATTCTAATTTGTACGTACGCTGTTTGTTTAGATTTTTATATTGGTAATGCCACGTAGCGCTCCGCGTGAAAATCACTGCCTGTGCTGTGTGCAGTCTGTGGCTAGTTTGCATTGTTGTTGTCATGAACTGCTATAGCTGGATGTGAACAGCGCGTAGCGTTGCGCAGTTAGGGGTGAGCCGCCAGCACTGGTGCATGTGAGGACAGAGATGGCGGACGTTTCAAATTACATATATTATGACTGGTGATGATATTAAGGGTAAATACATTGTTTGTTGTTCTCTATTAAACATCTTTACTTTGCTAACTATCCCTATCGGTAGTTAGTGCCCTCCGTAGTTTGGAATCTCTTATTTAGCTGGCAGCAGTGGTGCTCGCTGTATTGCAGTAGTTCGAGTAATGAAGATTTTTGTGAGGTAAGTGATTTCCGACAGGTGTACTTTAATGTTACTCAGGGCCATTCTTTTGCAGGGATCTTTGATAGTCAGATTGCGTTGCGCTCAAAATATTGTGTGTCAGTTTAAGCACAGTTTTGTATACATTGTTGTTCAAAGGGGGGCGTTTCAGAATACACAGGGCCGAAGGTCAGCCAGCGCTGCCCTTACAACGTTTATCGGGTTTTCAATTATGTCTGTTGAGATGTTCATGGTTCATTATTTCCATTCATCATATTATCGCGCGTTTCTCATCAATCTTCGTTCGTTCATTTTCTAGGGACGTTAACAACATTCTGGCACATTTTTATCATCATTCACTCACTCACTCACTCACTCACTCACTCACTTACTTACGACTATTTGTGCGGGGAGGTTACACTTGGGTCCATTTCCATTTACATTCAATGTTGATAGACGCCTTTTTTTTTTTTTGTTGTTGTTTTGTTGCTGGCAGGTTACAAAGGGCCTCATTTTATGTTGGTTGCAGCAGCGTTTTTCTCCTTCTTCTAGCGTTTTCCCCGCCCCCGCCCCTCCCGCATCCCTCGGTCTCACCACGTTCACTGACAGCCGCGTCTGCGGCTACACCACAACGGCCCCCTCCCGGCAACCCATTCGTTTTCTCTTCTTTTGCACAAAAACAACGCCGCACGCGCCAGCCGAGCGCAGCGCAAGCCACCCACACCGCGCCCCTCCCCGTCTTTATAGCCTCCGCGTCTTGTTTTCTTCGTTTGCCCCCTCCCATCTCCCGAATGCCATGCCATGCCATGCCAGCAGCGTTACGCGTGCCCCTCCCCTGTCCACACACTACCGCGAAACGAACAGCCTTCCGGGCCACATGCAGGGCACGCCCACCGCCATTCCCGGACGCAATTCTCAAAACAACACACACACACACACACACACACACAATGGCTTTGCACACGAACATAGACGGCACGGGCACTGTCGTACATTCTTCCTCAGAACCATCTCAACGAACGTTACGTTACATACACATCCGGGAAAGCAAAGCAACGCAACGCACAATTCAGCCGTCAAAGGTAACGTTCACCACGGCAGACACTTGCCGCCGCGCCGTTACGCGCATTTCAGTGCGGCTACAATACACCTCCGACACGGGAACGTTCCGTTGCTCTACACTGCGTTTCTCCGTTTTGTTTGGTTTTTTTTCCGTTTTCTCTCTCTCTCTCTCTCTCTCTCTATATATATATTTGTTTTTTCCCCTCTGTCCTTTCCTCCACCATTCTCTCCTCACGTTCTGCCCAGACATTCGACCGATCAGAGGTTCGTTCACCTTTCGGTAACCGTTCTCAGCGCGACGGTGTACCAACGGTATGACGGTATGACGGTATGACGGGTGTTCAAGACGTCCGGTGTACCGCGCCGATCGACAGTTTCCCAGAGGCGACGGATCGGACCACATCACCGACATACACACAAACACGTGTACGCACATTCGCCAAAGCGACCGTCGTCTTCTAGCGTCGCGCTTACTCTACTGTACTGCACTGGACACGCGAGCATGCATCTTCAATGACGACGTCGGTGTGCGTGCGTCGTACGCACACAAGCAGACACAGTCGGTCAGACACGACTATCGAAATCAGAGTCGGGGGAAAGGTACATATCATCGTGCGTGTCGCCCGTACAATGCAATACACAGTGGTGTGTCTCAATGCGCGTTCACATTTAAACGTCACTCACACGCCTCCACGCTGCATTTACAGACACATTTCACCCTCGCCATATATGGCGTGCAAACCGACCCGCAAACGGCCGTCGTTACACACTGACATTCCCAACAATCGCGTGTCGTTTCCACCCGTCACGTAACTAACCGGCACCTCCATCCAAAGGGCACATCACCGATCGCACTTCCCCCCCCCCCCTCGCAGACAACGACTTGTGCGCACGTGCCTCCATTCCACGTCACACCGTGGCCGCACCCCGCAACACGCGACACGCGACGCGCCCCATAAACAATCAAATTATTCATCGCATCGGCCACCCCACCCCGTCGCGTCGCAACCAAAGCGGTAGCTATTGCCACCGTCCACCCACTCACACACAAAACAAAACAAAAACAACAACAACAACAATTCCGCCCTTCCCGCAAAGGCCATTTGGTGGCCCTGAAAAGGGCCGTTTTGCCGCTCTCGCAACGGAGGATCTCCTTCCATTCCAGAGCCACCTCCTTACTTGGAGCTCGTGTACTTGGTCACCGCCTTCGTGCCCTCGCTCACGGCGTGCTTGGCCAGCTCGCCAGGCAGCAACAGCCGCACAGCGGTCTGGATCTCGCGGGACGTGATGGTCGAGCGCTTGTTGTAGTGCGCCAGGCGAGACGCCTCGGCCGCGATGCGCTCGAAAATGTCGTTCACGAAGCTGTTCATGATGCTCATCGCCTTCGACGAGATGCCCGTGTCAGGGTGCACCTGCTTCAGCACCTTGTAGATGTAGATGGCATAGCTCTCCTTCCTCTTGCGCTTCTTCTTCTTGTCGCCCTTCGAAATGTTCTTCTGCGCCTTGCCAGCCTTCTTGGCGGCCTTCCCGCTAGTCTTGGGCGGCATCGCAAACAAACAAGAACGTACGGCAGCAACACCAGCAGCAAGCGCTCCGCTCTAGTCAGCGTCTCCCCACACAGTGGCACCCAGCGCGCCCCGCCGCCGCACCTTTACCAGCTCGCCCCGTTGCGGCCGCCGACCAATGGGCCGCGAGCGCAACCGGCCGCCGCACCCGAGAGCATAAAGGACCCCCACCCCTCCGACCCCTGATGACGTACGCAGCTCCCGTCTGGGGATACGCTGCGCCTACACGCCTGCGCCGTCTGCAGCTCATACAAAACAAGGTACTCAAAATCATAAGCAATGCTCCACGATACACACGCATCGCGGACCTTCACCGGGAATACCGACTTGAGACTCTCACGGAGGTAATCCACAAACTCACCACAAGACTATACAGAAACTCCAGACATTCGCAGAACCCGTTTATTCTGAATCTGGGGAACTACGACCACAACCATAGATGGAAACATAAAAGACCAAAAGACATACTTGCAAGGACATAACATCTATGGCCAAGCTTACGCAAACATAACGGCACAGGCGAGCCCCTGTTAATCAGACGCATTTACTGGATATCCAGCTGAAATACACTGCCGAATAACTGGCACCATACAGGGAAGCCGTACCGTACACTGCACGCAAACAAGCTCCACACATCCCCCACACAGTGAGATGATCTATGGCCGATCTCCCACTACTGTATAACGATATTGATTGTTCCAGGAAAGTAGCAGCCGCAGCAACTGGGACACATCGCCATCGCCTGTCACGGTAATGATGCATGATACCTATACTAACAAATCCAACCTTGCATGAACTATCGCAGCTAGTAAGCCACTACTGCTCTTACTACCCATCCCACTGTCGCAGAGGTTTTTTTCCCACGGCACGAGCCATGGCACTTTTTTTCCCTCTGCTCTTCAAATCGCTACCCTCACTCGCGTTTCGTCCACTATCTATCACCTGATGGACCGTGTTAATGCGTAGCCTTACCCAGACGCACGGACAACATCACAGCCCAGCATCCTGTGATCCACCCACTAGATAACTAACATGTTTACGGAGGTGACAGTAGAACTTTTGGTTTGGTCACCACGTTGGTGCGGGCGTGGAGGGGCCCCATCTCTTTTTGGCGGCGCCGCCACTCCGCTGCTCGACTCGCTGCGGCTCGCACCGTCCTTCGTCTCGTCTCGTTTTTTTACACCACAGCGCATCGCCATGTCCGGACGCGGAAAGGGAGGCAAAGTCAAGGGCAAGTCAAAGTCCCGCTCAAGCAGGGCCGGGCTCCAGTTCCCGGTCGGCAGAATCCACCGCCTCCTGCGCAAGGGAAACTACGCCGAGCGCGTCGGCGCCGGGGCGCCCGTCTACCTCGCCGCCGTCATGGAGTACCTCGCGGCTGAGGTGCTCGAGCTGGCCGGAAACGCGGCCCGCGACAACAAGAAGACGCGCATCATCCCGCGCCACCTGCAGCTTGCCATCCGCAACGACGAGGAGCTCAACAAGCTCCTGTCGGGCGTCACCATCGCACAGGGTGGTGTCCTGCCCAACATCCAGGCCGTCCTGCTGCCAAAGAAGACCGAGAAGAAGGCCTAAACAGAGAGGCCAGGCAATCGGCACGCGGACCCGCCGCCCAGCAGCGCTGCGTGCTCCCCTGCACGCAACGCGCTTTGCCGGCCCGGCTCGGCTCACAACAATCGGCCCTTTTCAGGGCCACCACACAAACCTACGTCCAAAGCAAAATTTCAGTCGTCCTCGCCGCGCTTTGCTTTACTTTACTTTACTTTAACTTAACTTCACTTCCACAGCCGCCGCCGGCAAGAAGACCATACCAACTGCTACGATTGCAGGGGCAGATATTCTGCGAGGTACCTCGGTGTCACGCCTGACATCGAAGTGTCACATAGGGCAACTTGGCACAAACGCTCACGCCAGGATGCAGATCCTGTACCCCTGTTCCCTCGACCCCGCAACAGGGGTAGCGATACTGGAAATATGCGCGCCCTCTATAGGGGCTATGCAGCCAGGTCGACGATGCATCGCCTACAGAAGGGTCCAAAGCAGAGCGCTCTACGACGGGCCTTACACGTCCCCGCGGCAGACCTGCCTACAACCACCCACAACACGATTCCGCGCCCTGGCAGAAGCGTTCTACGCCACCGCGCGGAATTCAGAAAATGACTATTACGTCTTGACCCTTGGGCAATATGAACACCACAGGGACAGATGTGCAAGACCCGAGTCGCTACTCCAGCAGTAGCACAAACAGAACACATAATCACTCTCAACAAACAGCAACGTCCGAAAAAGCACACTACCAAAGATAAGAACAACACACAGAAAAGAGGAGCAAATGTCCACAGGCGACAATAACCTCCACCAACTCCCCCTCTAACGGTAGAGGACTAAAGGAAAGAGAGAAGAACAACAAGAAGAGCCGCCGCCATCTTGTCGTCCACAGCCCGTGTGGCCACACACACGTTTCTCTTTTGTTTTTCGTTTGCCTCAAGCACCTCCACGCACGCACAGTCGCCTTCCAAACGACAACGACAGCAATAATCACCAACTGTTAAACGAGCGTGTCGACACACCGCCCTCCACTCCCGCGCGCCCCATACAAACGAAACAGCTGATCCGGCCGCCTATGGGCACGCCTTGCCTCGGCAACTCCAACGCCGCCGCAAACACACAGCCAAAACCACGCAAATATTCACCGCCTCTCGCACAACAACAACAACAACAACAACAACAACACACAGCCCGGCGTCTCCATCGATCGATAAACAAAACAAACACACAACGCCCTCTCTCGCGCGCGCGCGCACGCACACACACACACACACACACACACACACACACACACACACACAGCCACAAGACCCGCTTCCTTTCCTTTCTCCCAGTCACGTCACGTCAGTCAAACGCAAACGAAATGAAGAATGAAAGAAACAAGGCAGGCAGGCAACACACGCAGCAACAACACAGACTCTTTCGCACTTTTCAATTTCCGAACAGTGTGGTGGCCCTGAAAAGGGCCGTTTTCGTCTCTCCCACGGCCGCGGGAAGGCCAACGCGGCACAGCACACCGGCTGCGACGCGCCTAACCGCCGAAACCGTACAGGGTGCGCCCCTGCCTCTTCAGGGCGTACACCACGTCCATGGCCGTCACAGTCTTGCGCTTGGCGTGCTCAGTGTACGTCACCGCGTCGCGGATCACGTTCTCCAGGAACACCTTCAGCACTCCGCGGGTCTCCTCGTAGATCAGACCAGAGATGCGCTTCACGCCGCCCCTGCGAGCCAGGCGGCGGATCGCGGGCTTCGTGATGCCCTGGATGTTGTCGCGCAACACCTTGCGGTGCCGCTTGGCGCCACCCTTGCCGAGCCCCTTTCCTCCCTTGCCGCGGCCAGTCATCTCTTCTAAATCCTCAAAAAGCTCAAGGCAAGCAAAGCGTCTGCTGCAGCGGCTGGCTCCTCACCCGGCGCTAGCGAGTCGGCTACGGTCTGCGCCCGGCGCACGCGCCAGCCCCCCTATATAGACTCTGGCCCGCCCTCCCCCCACCACGCGCAACCGAGGGCATATAAGCGCACCACGGTGGCTGGCGCGCGCCCGTGTCGTCAAGGCAGCACCCGACGCAGCACCTCGCTCGCCTCCACGCCGCTCCGCTAACCGCTACCGCTATGGCCCGCACAAAGCAAACGGCCCGCAAGTCCACCGGCGGAAAGGCGCCGCGCAAACAGCTCGCCACCAAGGCGGCGAGGAAGAGCGCGCCCGCCACCGGCGGCGTCAAGAAGCCCCACCGCTACAGGCCGGGCACCGTCGCCCTGCGAGAAATCAGGCGCTACCAGAAGAGCACAGAGCTGCTCATCCGCAAGCTGCCATTCCAGCGCCTAGTGCGCGAGATCGCCCAGGACTTCAAGACCGACCTGCGCTTCCAGAGCTCCGCGGTCATGGCCCTGCAGGAGGCCAGCGAGGCCTACCTCGTCGGCCTCTTCGAAGACACCAACCTGTGCGCAATCCACGCCAAGCGCGTCACCATCATGCCCAAGGACATCCAGCTCGCGCGCCGCATCCGCGGCGAGCGCGCCTAAACACCGCGCCAGCCGCTGGGCACCGCCCACGCACGCAACAAACAAAACGGCCCTTTTAAGGGCCACTAACATCACTCCGTCGCGAGCAAACTTTGTCGGTCGCCTCTCGCCCCACAACCACAGAACCAAAGACAAAACACCACTTCCACTTCCCGTCCGTCCGCCACAGCCGCTCTCCCCTGCCAGCTTGCTGGCGCGCGCAACAATCAACATCATGCCTCCCCGGCGCGGCGCTCAAAGCGCACAATACCCATCGGCCGACGCCGTCAACCACACGGCCGGCCGCCGCTTCGTTTCGAAAAGAAAACGAAACAAAAAGCCAGGCACGTCCAACGCCACCGACCCTTTCCACATCTCAACGTCCCCCGCCCCCGTTGCAAGAACACACACACAAGACAAGACACATCCGAGAAGACGGCAGGCAGGCCAACCAAAGTATTCAAACAACATGACACAAAACCAACCGTCGGCCGGCCGCGACCAAAAAAAAAAAACGGCGACAATCAACCGCAACGACAAAACCGCTACCGCCGCCCGCACCCGCCACCGACCCCCCCCCCGCAATCCAACCACCACGGCACGCAAACAGTATCCACACACGGGCATACAGAAACGCCAGACGACACAACCACACCGCAACACAAACACGACAATCAAAACCTTCCCGACGTGCTTTGATGGCCCTGAGAAGGGCCGTTTTGGGCCGCGCGTCTGTTGCGCGCCACTAGACGACGGGGACGGGGGGTGCGGACGACGGAGTCAACCGCCAACCCTTCCTTTCCCATTCCTCTCTACTTCTTCTTCTTGGGCGAAGCCTTCGCCTTAGACGGCGTCGTCGCCTTCTTCGGGCGCGGCGCCTTCGGCTTCTTCGTCGGAACCTTGGCGGCCTTCTTCGCCTTCGACGGCGACTTGGCCTTGGCCGGCTTGGCAGCAGCCGCCTTCTTCGCACCGGCGGGAGCGGCCGACGCCGCAGACGCCTTCTTGGCGGCGCCCGCCTTCCGACCAGTCGCCGCCTTCACGCCACCAGCCTTCTTTGCGCCGGCCGCACGGGCGCCCTTCTTCTCCTTGCTGGCCGGAGCGGCGCGCTTCTTCTTGGCACCGCCAGCACGAGCCTTGCCGCCCTCAGCCGCCCCGCCGCCGGCGCCGGCAAGCTTGAAAGAGCCGGACGCGCCCTTCCCCTTCGTCTGCACCAGCTCGCCCGCCACCACGGCCGACTTGAGGTACTTCTTGATAAACGGCGCCAGCTTCTCCGCGTCCAGCTTGTAGTGCGCGGCAATGTACTTCTTGATCGCCTGCAGCGACGATCCGCCGCGCTCCTTCAGACTCTTGATGGCGGCCGTCACCATCTCAGAGGTGCGCGGGTGCGCAGGCTTGGCGCGCGGCTTCTTCGCAGACGACGCAGACTTTGCCTTCTTCGTAGTGCCGGTGGCGGCGGGTGCCGCAGCAGTCTCGTTCGTAGCCGCCTGATCTGCCATTTCGACGACGCGCGTTAACACACAGCGAGCAGCGAGAGCGAGAGGAGACACGCAGCGAGCGGAGCGCACAGCAGAGGAATAGCCGCCTCGACGCACAGGCCCAGCCAGTGTCGCGGGCGGGCGCGGACGGCCGAGAGAGCGGCCGCCACTCTGCGCGCCGCCGCGCCGCGCCTCCCGCGCTTGCTACCGCCCAACGTCCGACAGCCTGTGCGGAGCAGCCCCACACCTGCGCCACAACCACCCGCGCCTTTCAAACCACCGAGGATGGGGCTACACACAGCCACACCACAGTCGCCAACCAGTCGCCACGGCAGCGCCGCAAACCACGGCCAAACTGCAGCCACCGCGCGCTACAGCCTGGGTCGGCCCGCCGAGAATCGCCGCCCACGCCCAAATGCCGCCCCCACAGCCCCAGCCGGCGACCGGCCACAATGGCCAAACCTTCGGCAAAAGCCCCGCACCGTCGCCGCGGCAGCCCGGCCAGCGCGGCCGGCGCCACAGCCACACAAGCGGAGGCGTGCGGCGATGACGGCCGTGCAAACGCACCTCCGCCGCCCCATCGCCCTCCCACCGTTTCCCGATCGGCCCGCAGCCGTCGGGCCACGTCCTCCTCCTCTCGCCCGCCAACATTCACAGCCCTTTCGTTCGTTTCCCAACAATTTCAATTGTGCCCGCCGCAAAAACGGGCGCCGCCTGCAAAGCAACATGCTCCGCCGGAGCGCCCCTCGCCGCTTACGAGCCAACCCCTCGCCCGAGGCAAACCCGAAATCCGCAACTACAGACCAACCCAATCTGCCGTCAGCACACACGACAGCCAACATCACGCGTTACGAGTTAGACATTAGGTTCACACGTCTCGGTTAGGTTCGGTGGACGTGGGTTAGGTTAAGGGCACTTGGGTTAGGTTAAGCATTCAAAACACACGTCAGGCGTCAGAGGTTAGGTTAGGTTACGTTACATTAAGGTTAGGTTAGGGGCACCTCGGTTAGGTTAAGGGTCGGTGTTAGGTTAAGCGTCAAACTTAGGTTAAGCATTCAAACACACGTCGGGCGTCAGAGGTTAGGTTAGGTTAGGTTAGGTTAAGGCCACTTGGGTTAGGTTAAGCCTCAAACTTAGGTTAAGCATTCAAACACACGTCGGGCGTCAGGTGGCCGCAGCAGCCGCACCTACCTACCCACCCACCTCACGGCCGGACAGCTTGGCTTACTTGGCGCTGAGGCTGACCTCACCGCACCTCACGCTACGCAACGCTACAGGTTCGGTTCGCTCAGCTTAGGCTTAGAGCTTAAGCGCCCAGGTCGGATTACGACGTTGGTTCACCTTCGGGCGCCACACTTTGGGTGTAAAGGTCGCGTCGGGTCGTCGGCACGCCGCAAAAACAAAAGCGAAGCCACAGGACAACGCCGACAAACGGGCAGCACGACCACGACCAGATACCGAGACACACGGACCACCCACCGGCCAAAGGGCACCAAACAACAAACCAGAGCACCACGTGTCGACCAGAGCAACCCGCCGCTCACGCGACGTGGCTGGCACCGAAGGGCCGCCGCAACTGCGCTTTCCGCGCCGGGCCGGATGCACGTGCGGCAACACCACCACCGCACACAGCCGCTGTTCAACATCAACCAACAACACGCCGCGGTCGCAGCCTCAACGCCAGCACACGTTTGCACCACCATTCACACGCACCGCACAAACAGCTGTCGCCGACAACACAAACACACCGCAACGACGCCGCCGCCCCTACTTGTGCCGGCCACCCACCCCACCGACGGCGCACCTGTCGCCGGCCGGCAGTCGACACGGGAAACGCACACCGCCACTTCGCTCGCGCGCACGCCACCAACCAGTCGTCGTCTCCAAAACAACAAACAAACAAACATAGGGCAGGCAACAAATCGCCTCGCACGAACCGTCCACAAAACTATCAAAGCACAGCCTCTGGCTAACGGCCACGACGCAGCGGCACGCTGCTCCTTTCCCCGCCCCCACTCGATTCACGAAGGCACGCGACACCGCCAACGACGGCCTCGCTTCCCGCAACCGACACCTTTCCGCCACTACGCACAGCCGCACCCGACGCCCGTGCCAACGACACAACTACTGCACTATCCACCGCCGCCTCCCCCTTCCCGTCGTACACACACACAGCCAGCCAGCCAGCCAGCCAGCCAAAACCACACCAACGACCCAAACATGCACGTGCAACGGCACACCCCAACCAGTCAACGTCGACAACCACACGCACGGCTCGAAACCGGCGCCCTTCCACGTTGCCATCAAGCTACACACAAGACACAAGGAACCAACAACAGCAAGCCTGCCCGCCCGCCCCACTCTCACGCCGCAAAAAGCACACCGAAACCGCCAAACGCACATTCCCATCGCACCGACACCGACCGGCTCGCTACCACCACACCTCTCGGCAGCCGTTTCGCAAACATGACACGGCGCGACATGACATCACGACCAACTCTCCTCTCCAGACGCCTTCGGCCGGAGCACAACGCCGCCAATTCGCCACACACACACACACACACACACACACAGTCGACAGGCGCCCGCCCGCCCGCCCTGCACGACGCCGCGCAGCAAAGGCGCCCGCAAACACATACCTCTCCTCTCTCTCGGCCGCCCGACGCGCCAACCGCCACACCGCCAGCCACTCGCAATTGTGCACTGCCGCCAGCCACACGTCCAACACGCCGCGCCGCCTCCGGCCACCCGCCAGGGGGCGCTCACGTCCGCGACAACAGCGCGGCCCGCCGGGCCAAACCGAACCGAGCCGAGCCGCCCGCCGCTGCTCTGCACATCTTCCTGCGCGCATCAACAAAACGAGGCAAGCGAGCACACCCCGTCACAACGCCACATCACGCAAATGCCGTGCCGACCTCTTGTGTCTACCGCCTAAATTGCACTCACTCACCAGCCGCCCCTTCTTCTTCTTCCTACCTATCTATCTGTGCGTCTGTGTCGGTCCGCGCGTGACGCCTCTCAACATCCGCCGTCGCCGTCCCCGTCCCCGTTTCCGCCCCAATGCCATCGTCGCGCCGCCTCCTCCTCCTCCTCCGCCCCTGTCCGGCCCGCACCACACCATACACCGCTGCTTGTCCCGGCCGTTGCCACCAAAGGCGCCTACCGCAAACGCGCCACGCCGCAGCCCCCGTGCGTGCATCTCCGTGCCGACGCTGCCTCTCTGCCCTCCCGCACGCACTCGACCGACCGACATGCACTGCGTCGACGGCCTCGACAACACAGTCTCTGGCTCCGCACTGCGTCTTCCGGTACGCGCGCTGAAACACGTATGTACTCATTACCAGCGATGGCGAGGCACGACACAATCTCTGACCAGAGCGTTTCTTATCGTCGCTAGTCTGCGCCACACGACACTAGTAGCACGTAGCGGGTCGGCAGGAACAGTTGTCATCTATATGTGGCGGGTCGGGAGAGGTAGTAGTCAGTCGACAGTATTAGCGAGTGGACGGTTGTACTGAGCGGGCGGCGGCGTGCTCTTCTCGCGACTCTGGTCTCCGTTCGGGACGATGCATACTGTTATTACAGGTAAGGTAATGAAGCTGCATTGCGCAAATCTAATACTGTATGTCAATTGTAACTATTTTCTTCACAACAAAATGCCCCAATAATACTTTGTTTCCAAACAAACTTTTTTAAAGTACAACCATTCATTTCCATTTAAATAATATTTCCTACGCATTTCCTCCAACAATCAAAATTAAATGTGAGCCGGCATTCATTGCACGACGCTGTGTACAGGTATCTACAGTTAAGAGCACATATAGATGCAGTTTGTTTTTTCTCTTTTGTCTTTTTTGTTTTTTTTTTTTTTTTTTTGACGTAACGATCTTTTGCTCTTTTTATTCTAATTTGTACGTACGCTGTTTGTTTAGATTTTTATATTGGTAATGCCACGTAGCGCTCCGCGTGAAAATCACTGCCTGTGCTGTGTGCAGTCTGTGGCTAGTTTGCATTGTTGTTGTCATGAACTGCTATAGCTGGATGTGAACAGCGCGTAGCGTTGCGCAGTTAGGGGTGAGCCGCCAGCACTGGTGCATGTGAGGACAGAGATGGCGGACGTTTCAAATTACATATATTATGACTGGTGATGATATTAAGGGTAAATACATTGTTTGTTGTTCTCTATTAAACATCTTTACTTTGCTAACTATCCCTATCGGTAGTTAGTGCCCTCCGTAGTTTGGAATCTCTTATTTAGCTGGCAGCAGTGGTGCTCGCTGTATTGCAGTAGTTCGAGTAATGAAGATTTTTGTGAGGTAAGTGATTTCCGACAGGTGTACTTTAATGTTACTCAGGGCCATTCTTTTGCAGGGATCTTTGATAGTCAGATTGCGTTGCGCTCAAAATATTGTGTGTCAGTTTAAGCACAGTTTTGTATACATTGTTGTTCAAAGGGGGGCGTTTCAGAATACACAGGGCCGAAGGTCAGCCAGCGCTGCCCTTACAACGTTTATCGGGTTTTCAATTATGTCTGTTGAGATGTTCATGGTTCATTATTTCCATTCATCATATTATCGCGCGTTTCTCATCAATCTTCGTTCGTTCATTTTCTAGGGACGTTAACAACATTCTGGCACATTTTTATCATCATTCACTCACTCACTCACTCACTCACTCACTCACTCACTTACTTACGACTATTTGTGCGGGGAGGTTACACTTGGGTCCATTTCCATTTACATTCAATGTTGATAGACGCCTTTTTTTTTTTTTGTTGTTGTTTTGTTGCTGGCAGGTTACAAAGGGCCTCATTTTATGTTGGTTGCAGCAGCGTTTTTCTCCTTCTTCTAGCGTCTTCCCCGCCCCCGCCCCCTCCCGCATCCCTCGGTCTCACCACGTTCACTGACAGCCGCGTCTGCGGCTACACCACAACGGCCCCCTCCCGGCAACCCATTCGTTTTCTCTTCTTTTGCACAAAAACAACGCCGCACGCGCCAGCCGAGCGCAGCGCAAGCCACCCACACCGCGCCCCTCCCCGTCTTTATAGCCTCCGCGTCTTGTTTTCTTCGTTTGCCCCCTCCCATCTCCCGAATGCCATGCCATGCCATGCCAGCAGCGTTACGCGTGCCCCTCCCCTGTCCACACACTACCGCGAAACGAACAGCCTTCCGGGCCACATGCAGGGCACGCCCACCGCCATTCCCGGACGCAATTCTCAAAACAACACACACACACACACACACACACACAATGGCTTTGCACACGAACATAGACGGCACGGGCACTGTCGTACATTCTTCCTCAGAACCATCTCAACGAACGTTACGTTACATACACATCCGGGAAAGCAAAGCAACGCAACGCACAATTCAGCCGTCAAAGGTAACGTTCACCACGGCAGACACTTGCCGCCGCGCCGTTACGCGCATTTCAGTGCGGCTACAATACACCTCCGACACGGGAACGTTCCGTTGCTCTACACTGCGTTTCTCCGTTTTGTTTGGTTTTTTTTCCGTTTTCTCTCTCTCTCTCTCTCTCTCTCTCTCTATATATATATTTGTTTTTTCCCCTCTGTCCTTTCCTCCACCATTCTCTCCTCACGTTCTGCCCAGACATTCGACCGATCAGAGGTTCGTTCACCTTTCGGTAACCGTTCTCAGCGCGACGGTGTACCAACGGTATGACGGTATGACGGTATGACGGGTGTTCAAGACGTCCGGTGTACCGCGCCGATCGACAGTTTCCCAGAGGCGACGGATCGGACCACATCACCGACATACACACAAACACGTGTACGCACATTCGCCAAAGCGACCGTCGTCTTCTAGCGTCGCGCTTACTCTACTGTACTGCACTGGACACGCGAGCATGCATCTTCAATGACGACGTCGGTGTGCGTGCGTCGTACGCACACAAGCAGACACAGTCGGTCAGACACGACTATCGAAATCAGAGTCGGGGGAAAGGTACATATCATCGTGCGTGTCGCCCGTACAATGCAATACACAGTGGTGTGTCTCAATGCGCGTTCACATTTAAACGTCACTCACACGCCTCCACGCTGCATTTACAGACACATTTCACCCTCGCCATATATGGCGTGCAAACCGACCCGCAAACGGCCGTCGTTACACACTGACATTCCCAACAATCGCGTGTCGTTTCCACCCGTCACGTAACTAACCGGCACCTCCATCCAAAGGGCACATCACCGATCGCACTTCCCCCCCCCCCCCTCGCAGACAACGACTTGTGCGCACGTGCCTCCATTCCACGTCACACCGTGGCCGCACCCCGCAACACGCGACACGCGACGCGCCCCATAAACAATCAAATTATTCATCGCATCGGCCACCCCACCCCGTCGCGTCGCAACCAAAGCGGTAGCTATTGCCACCGTCCACCCACTCACACACAAAACAAAACAAAAACAACAACAACAACAATTCCGCCCTTCCCGCAAAGGCCATTTGGTGGCCCTGAAAAGGGCCGTTTTGCCGCTCTCGCAACGGAGGATCTCCTTCCATTCCAGAGCCACCTCCTTACTTGGAGCTCGTGTACTTGGTCACCGCCTTCGTGCCCTCGCTCACGGCGTGCTTGGCCAGCTCGCCAGGCAGCAACAGCCGCACAGCGGTCTGGATCTCGCGGGACGTGATGGTCGAGCGCTTGTTGTAGTGCGCCAGGCGAGACGCCTCGGCCGCGATGCGCTCGAAAATGTCGTTCACGAAGCTGTTCATGATGCTCATCGCCTTCGACGAGATGCCCGTGTCAGGGTGCACCTGCTTCAGCACCTTGTAGATGTAGATGGCATAGCTCTCCTTCCTCTTGCGCTTCTTCTTCTTGTCGCCCTTCGAAATGTTCTTCTGCGCCTTGCCAGCCTTCTTGGCGGCCTTCCCGCTAGTCTTGGGCGGCATCGCAAACAAACAAGAACGTACGGCAGCAACACCAGCAGCAAGCGCTCCGCTCTAGTCAGCGTCTCCCCACACAGTGGCACCCAGCGCGCCCCGCCGCCGCACCTTTACCAGCTCGCCCCGTTGCGGCCGCCGACCAATGGGCCGCGAGCGCAACCGGCCGCCGCACCCGAGAGCATAAAGGACCCCCACCCCTGGCGGCGCCGCCACTCGTCCGCTGCTCGACTCGCTGCGGCTCGCACCGTCCTTCGTCTCGTCTCGTTTTTTTACACCACAGCGCATCGCCATGTCCGGACGCGGAAAGGGAGGCAAAGTCAAGGGCAAGTCAAAGTCCCGCTCAAGCAGGGCCGGGCTCCAGTTCCCGGTCGGCAGAATCCACCGCCTCCTGCGCAAGGGAAACTACGCCGAGCGCGTCGGCGCCGGGGCGCCCGTCTACCTCGCCGCCGTCATGGAGTACCTCGCGGCTGAGGTGCTCGAGCTGGCCGGAAACGCGGCCCGCGACAACAAGAAGACGCGCATCATCCCGCGCCACCTGCAGCTTGCCATCCGCAACGACGAGGAGCTCAACAAGCTCCTGTCGGGCGTCACCATCGCACAGGGTGGTGTCCTGCCCAACATCCAGGCCGTCCTGCTGCCAAAGAAGACCGAGAAGAAGGCCTAAACAGAGAGGCCAGGCAATCGGCACGCGGACCCGCCGCCCAGCAGCGCTGCGTGCTCCCCTGCACGCAACGCGCTTTGCCGGCCCGGCTCGGCTCACAACAATCGGCCCTTTTCAGGGCCACCACACAAACCTACGTCCAAAGCAAAATTTCAGTCGTCCTCGCCGCGCTTTGCTTTACTTTACTTTACTTTAACTTAACTTCACTTCCACAGCCGCCGCCGGCAAGAAGACCATACCAACTGCTACGATTGCAGGGGCAGATATTCTGCGAGGTACCTCGGTGTCACGCCTGACATCGAAGTGTCACATAGGGCAACTTGGCACAAACGCTCACGCCAGGATGCAGATCCTGTACCCCTGTTCCCTCGACCCCGCAACAGGGGTAGCGATACTGGAAATATGCGCGCCCTCTATAGGGGCTATGCAGCCAGGTCGACGATGCATCGCCTACAGAAGGGTCCAAAGCAGAGCGCTCTACGACGGGCCTTACACGTCCCCGCGGCAGACCTGCCTACAACCACCCACAACACGATTCCGCGCCCTGGCACAAGCGTTCTACGCCACCGCGCGGAATTCAGAAAATGACTATTACGTCTTGACCCTTGGGCAATATGAACACCACAGGGACAGATGTGCAAGACCCGAGTCGCTACTCCAGCAGTAGCACAAACAGAACACATAATCACTCTCAACAAACAGCAACGTCCGAAAAAGCACACTACCAAAGATAAGAACAACACACAGAAAAGAGGAGCAAATGTCCACAGGCGACAATAACCTCCACCAACTCCCCCTCTAACGGTAGAGGACTAAAGGAAAGAGAGAAGAACAACAAGAAGAGCCGCCGCCATCTTGTCGTCCACAGCCCGTGTGGCCACACACACGTTTCTCTTTTGTTTTTCGTTTGCCTCAAGCACCTCCACGCACGCACAGTCGCCTTCCAAACGACAACGACAGCAATAATCACCAACTGTTAAACGAGCGTGTCGACACACCGCCCTCCACTCCCGCGCGCCCCATACAAACGAAACAGCTGATCCGGCCGCCTATGGGCACGCCTTGCCTCGGCAACTCCAACGCCGCCGCAAACACACAGCCAAAACCACGCAAATATTCACCGCCTCTCGCACAACAACAACAACAACAACAACAACAACACACAGCCCGGCGTCTCCATCGATCGATAAACAAAACAAACACACAACGCCCTCTCTCGCGCGCGCGCGCACGCACACACACACACACACACACACACACACACACACACACACACACAGCCACAAGACCCGCTTCCTTTCCTTTCTCCCAGTCACGTCACGTCAGTCAAACGCAAACGAAATGAAGAATGAAAGAAACAAGGCAGGCAGGCAACACACGCAGCAACAACACAGACTCTTTCGCACTTTTCAATTTCCGAACAGTGTGGTGGCCCTGAAAAGGGCCGTTTTCGTCTCTCCCACGGCCGCGGGAAGGCCAACGCGGCACAGCACACCGGCTGCGACGCGCCTAACCGCCGAAACCGTACAGGGTGCGCCCCTGCCTCTTCAGGGCGTACACCACGTCCATGGCCGTCACAGTCTTGCGCTTGGCGTGCTCAGTGTACGTCACCGCGTCGCGGATCACGTTCTCCAGGAACACCTTCAGCACTCCGCGGGTCTCCTCGTAGATCAGACCAGAGATGCGCTTCAC
>NW_026047172.1:1519873-1553522 GCF_023864275.1 Schistocerca cancellata
ACACACGTCAGGCGTCAGAGGTTAGGTTAGGTTACGTTACATTAAGGTTAGGTTAGGGGCACCTCGGTTAGGTTAAGGGTCGGTGTTAGGTTAAGCGTCAAACTTAGGTTAAGCATTCAAACACACGTCGGGCGTCAGAGGTTAGGTTAGGTTAGGTTAGGTTAAGGCCACTTGGGTTAGGTTAAGCCTCAAACTTAGGTTAAGCATTCAAACACACGTCGGGCGTCAGGTGGCCGCAGCAGCCGCACCTACCTACCCACCCACCTCACGGCCGGACAGCTTGGCTTACTTGGCGCTGAGGCTGACCTCACCGCACCTCACGCTACGCAACGCTACAGGTTCGGTTCGCTCAGCTTAGGCTTAGAGCTTAAGCGCCCAGGTCGGATTACGACGTTGGTTCACCTTCGGGCGCCACACTTTGGGTGTAAAGGTCGCGTCGGGTCGTCGGCACGCCGCAAAAACAAAAGCGAAGCCACAGGACAACGCCGACAAACGGGCAGCACGACCACGACCAGATACCGAGACACACGGACCACCCACCGGCCAAAGGGCACCAAACAACAAACCAGAGCACCACGTGTCGACCAGAGCAACCCGCCGCTCACGCGACGTGGCTGGCACCGAAGGGCCGCCGCAACTGCGCTTTCCGCGCCGGGCCGGATGCACGTGCGGCAACACCACCACCGCACACAGCCGCTGTTCAACATCAACCAACAACACGCCGCGGTCGCAGCCTCAACGCCAGCACACGTTTGCACCACCATTCACACGCACCGCACAAACAGCTGTCGCCGACAACACAAACACACCGCAACGACGCCGCCGCCCCTACTTGTGCCGGCCACCCACCCCACCGACGGCGCACCTGTCGCCGGCCGGCAGTCGACACGGGAAACGCACACCGCCACTTCGCTCGCGCGCACGCCACCAACCAGTCGTCGTCTCCAAAACAACAAACAAACAAACATAGGGCAGGCAACAAATCGCCTCGCACGAACCGTCCACAAAACTATCAAAGCACAGCCTCTGGCTAACGGCCACGACGCAGCGGCACGCTGCTCCTTTCCCCGCCCCCACTCGATTCACGAAGGCACGCGACACCGCCAACGACGGCCTCGCTTCCCGCAACCGACACCTTTCCGCCACTACGCACAGCCGCACCCGACGCCCGTGCCAACGACACAACTACTGCACTATCCACCGCCGCCTCCCCCTTCCCGTCGTACACACACACAGCCAGCCAGCCAGCCAGCCAGCCAAAACCACACCAACGACCCAAACATGCACGTGCAACGGCACACCCCAACCAGTCAACGTCGACAACCACACGCACGGCTCGAAACCGGCGCCCTTCCACGTTGCCATCAAGCTACACACAAGACACAAGGAACCAACAACAGCAAGCCTGCCCGCCCGCCCCACTCTCACGCCGCAAAAAGCACACCGAAACCGCCAAACGCACATTCCCATCGCACCGACACCGACCGGCTCGCTACCACCACACCTCTCGGCAGCCGTTTCGCAAACATGACACGGCGCGACATGACATCACGACCAACTCTCCTCTCCAGACGCCTTCGGCCGGAGCACAACGCCGCCAATTCGCCACACACACACACACACACACACACACACAGTCGACAGGCGCCCGCCCGCCCGCCCTGCACGACGCCGCGCAGCAAAGGCGCCCGCAAACACATACCTCTCCTCTCTCTCGGCCGCCCGACGCGCCAACCGCCACACCGCCAGCCACTCGCAATTGTGCACTGCCGCCAGCCACACGTCCAACACGCCGCGCCGCCTCCGGCCACCCGCCAGGGGGCGCTCACGTCCGCGACAACAGCGCGGCCCGCCGGGCCAAACCGAACCGAGCCGAGCCGCCCGCCGCTGCTCTGCACATCTTCCTGCGCGCATCAACAAAACGAGGCAAGCGAGCACACCCCGTCACAACGCCACATCACGCAAATGCCGTGCCGACCTCTTGTGTCTACCGCCTAAATTGCACTCACTCACCAGCCGCCCCTTCTTCTTCTTCCTACCTATCTATCTGTGCGTCTGTGTCGGTCCGCGCGTGACGCCTCTCAACATCCGCCGTCGCCGTCCCCGTCCCCGTTTCCGCCCCAATGCCATCGTCGCGCCGCCTCCTCCTCCTCCTCCGCCCCTGTCCGGCCCGCACCACACCATACACCGCTGCTTGTCCCGGCCGTTGCCACCAAAGGCGCCTACCGCAAACGCGCCACGCCGCAGCCCCCGTGCGTGCATCTCCGTGCCGACGCTGCCTCTCTGCCCTCCCGCACGCACTCGACCGACCGACATGCACTGCGTCGACGGCCTCGACAACACAGTCTCTGGCTCCGCACTGCGTCTTCCGGTACGCGCGCTGAAACACGTATGTACTCATTACCAGCGATGGCGAGGCACGACACAATCTCTGACCAGAGCGTTTCTTATCGTCGCTAGTCTGCGCCACACGACACTAGTAGCACGTAGCGGGTCGGCAGGAACAGTTGTCATCTATATGTGGCGGGTCGGGAGAGGTAGTAGTCAGTCGACAGTATTAGCGAGTGGACGGTTGTACTGAGCGGGCGGCGGCGTGCTCTTCTCGCGACTCTGGTCTCCGTTCGGGACGATGCATACTGTTATTACAGGTAAGGTAATGAAGCTGCATTGCGCAAATCTAATACTGTATGTCAATTGTAACTATTTTCTTCACAACAAAATGCCCCAATAATACTTTGTTTCCAAACAAACTTTTTTAAAGTACAACCATTCATTTCCATTTAAATAATATTTCCTACGCATTTCCTCCAACAATCAAAATTAAATGTGAGCCGGCATTCATTGCACGACGCTGTGTACAGGTATCTACAGTTAAGAGCACATATAGATGCAGTTTGTTTTTTCTCTTTTGTCTTTTTTGTTTTTTTTTTTTTTTTTTTTTGACGTAACGATCTTTTGCTCTTTTTATTCTAATTTGTACGTACGCTGTTTGTTTAGATTTTTATATTGGTAATGCCACGTAGCGCTCCGCGTGAAAATCACTGCCTGTGCTGTGTGCAGTCTGTGGCTAGTTTGCATTGTTGTTGTCATGAACTGCTATAGCTGGATGTGAACAGCGCGTAGCGTTGCGCAGTTAGGGGTGAGCCGCCAGCACTGGTGCATGTGAGGACAGAGATGGCGGACGTTTCAAATTACATATATTATGACTGGTGATGATATTAAGGGTAAATACATTGTTTGTTGTTCTCTATTAAACATCTTTACTTTGCTAACTATCCCTATCGGTAGTTAGTGCCCTCCGTAGTTTGGAATCTCTTATTTAGCTGGCAGCAGTGGTGCTCGCTGTATTGCAGTAGTTCGAGTAATGAAGATTTTTGTGAGGTAAGTGATTTCCGACAGGTGTACTTTAATGTTACTCAGGGCCATTCTTTTGCAGGGATCTTTGATAGTCAGATTGCGTTGCGCTCAAAATATTGTGTGTCAGTTTAAGCACAGTTTTGTATACATTGTTGTTCAAAGGGGGGCGTTTCAGAATACACAGGGCCGAAGGTCAGCCAGCGCTGCCCTTACAACGTTTATCGGGTTTTCAATTATGTCTGTTGAGATGTTCATGGTTCATTATTTCCATTCATCATATTATCGCGCGTTTCTCATCAATCTTCGTTCGTTCATTTTCTAGGGACGTTAACAACATTCTGGCACATTTTTATCATCATTCACTCACTCACTCACTCACTCACTCACTCACTTACTTACGACTATTTGTGCGGGGAGGTTACACTTGGGTCCATTTCCATTTACATTCAATGTTGATAGACGCCTTTTTTTTTTTTTGTTGTTGTTTTGTTGCTGGCAGGTTACAAAGGGCCTCATTTTATGTTGGTTGCAGCAGCGTTTTTCTCCTTCTTCTAGCGTTTTCCCCGCCCCCGCCCCTCCCGCATCCCTCGGTCTCACCACGTTCACTGACAGCCGCGTCTGCGGCTACACCACAACGGCCCCCTCCCGGCAACCCATTCGTTTTCTCTTCTTTTGCACAAAAACAACGCCGCACGCGCCAGCCGAGCGCAGCGCAAGCCACCCACACCGCGCCCCTCCCCGTCTTTATAGCCTCCGCGTCTTGTTTTCTTCGTTTGCCCCCTCCCATCTCCCGAATGCCATGCCATGCCATGCCAGCAGCGTTACGCGTGCCCCTCCCCTGTCCACACACTACCGCGAAACGAACAGCCTTCCGGGCCACATGCAGGGCACGCCCACCGCCATTCCCGGACGCAATTCTCAAAACAACACACACACACACACACACACACACAATGGCTTTGCACACGAACATAGACGGCACGGGCACTGTCGTACATTCTTCCTCAGAACCATCTCAACGAACGTTACGTTACATACACATCCGGGAAAGCAAAGCAACGCAACGCACAATTCAGCCGTCAAAGGTAACGTTCACCACGGCAGACACTTGCCGCCGCGCCGTTACGCGCATTTCAGTGCGGCTACAATACACCTCCGACACGGGAACGTTCCGTTGCTCTACACTGCGTTTCTCCGTTTTGTTTGGTTTTTTTTCCGTTTTCTCTCTCTCTCTCTCTCTCTCTCTATATATATATTTGTTTTTTCCCCTCTGTCCTTTCCTCCACCATTCTCTCCTCACGTTCTGCCCAGACATTCGACCGATCAGAGGTTCGTTCACCTTTCGGTAACCGTTCTCAGCGCGACGGTGTACCAACGGTATGACGGTATGACGGGTGTTCAAGACGTCCGGTGTACCGCGCCGATCGACAGTTTCCCAGAGGCGACGGATCGGACCACATCACCGACATACACACAAACACGTGTACGCACATTCGCCAAAGCGACCGTCGTCTTCTAGCGTCGCGCTTACTCTACTGTACTGCACTGGACACGCGAGCATGCATCTTCAATGACGACGTCGGTGTGCGTGCGTCGTACGCACACAAGCAGACACAGTCGGTCAGACACGACTATCGAAATCAGAGTCGGGGGAAAGGTACATATCATCGTGCGTGTCGCCCGTACAATGCAATACACAGTGGTGTGTCTCAATGCGCGTTCACATTTAAACGTCACTCACACGCCTCCACGCTGCATTTACAGACACATTTCACCCTCGCCATATATGGCGTGCAAACCGACCCGCAAACGGCCGTCGTTACACACTGACATTCCCAACAATCGCGTGTCGTTTCCACCCGTCACGTAACTAACCGGCACCTCCATCCAAAGGGCACATCACCGATCGCACTTCCCCCCCCCCCCCTCGCAGACAACGACTTGTGCGCACGTGCCTCCATTCCACGTCACACCGTGGCCGCACCCCGCAACACGCGACACGCGACGCGCCCCATAAACAATCAAATTATTCATCGCATCGGCCACCCCACCCCGTCGCGTCGCAACCAAAGCGGTAGCTATTGCCACCGTCCACCCACTCACACACAAAACAAAACAAAAACAACAACAACAACAATTCCGCCCTTCCCGCAAAGGCCATTTGGTGGCCCTGAAAAGGGCCGTTTTGCCGCTCTCGCAACGGAGGATCTCCTTCCATTCCAGAGCCACCTCCTTACTTGGAGCTCGTGTACTTGGTCACCGCCTTCGTGCCCTCGCTCACGGCGTGCTTGGCCAGCTCGCCAGGCAGCAACAGCCGCACAGCGGTCTGGATCTCGCGGGACGTGATGGTCGAGCGCTTGTTGTAGTGCGCCAGGCGAGACGCCTCGGCCGCGATGCGCTCGAAAATGTCGTTCACGAAGCTGTTCATGATGCTCATCGCCTTCGACGAGATGCCCGTGTCAGGGTGCACCTGCTTCAGCACCTTGTAGATGTAGATGGCATAGCTCTCCTTCCTCTTGCGCTTCTTCTTCTTGTCGCCCTTCGAAATGTTCTTCTGCGCCTTGCCAGCCTTCTTGGCGGCCTTCCCGCTAGTCTTGGGCGGCATCGCAAACAAACAAGAACGTACGGCAGCAACACCAGCAGCAAGCGCTCCGCTCTAGTCAGCGTCTCCCCACACAGTGGCACCCAGCGCGCCCCGCCGCCGCACCTTTACCAGCTCGCCCCGTTGCGGCCGCCGACCAATGGGCCGCGAGCGCAACCGGCCGCCGCACCCGAGAGCATAAAGGACCCCCACCCCTGGCGGCGCCGCCACTCCGCTGCTCGACTCGCTGCGGCTCGCACCGTCCTTCGTCTCGTCTCGTTTTTTTACACCACAGCGCATCGCCATGTCCGGACGCGGAAAGGGAGGCAAAGTCAAGGGCAAGTCAAAGTCCCGCTCAAGCAGGGCCGGGCTCCAGTTCCCGGTCGGCAGAATCCACCGCCTCCTGCGCAAGGGAAACTACGCCGAGCGCGTCGGCGCCGGGGCGCCCGTCTACCTCGCCGCCGTCATGGAGTACCTCGCGGCTGAGGTGCTCGAGCTGGCCGGAAACGCGGCCCGCGACAACAAGAAGACGCGCATCATCCCGCGCCACCTGCAGCTTGCCATCCGCAACGACGAGGAGCTCAACAAGCTCCTGTCGGGCGTCACCATCGCACAGGGTGGTGTCCTGCCCAACATCCAGGCCGTCCTGCTGCCAAAGAAGACCGAGAAGAAGGCCTAAACAGAGAGGCCAGGCAATCGGCACGCGGACCCGCCGCCCAGCAGCGCTGCGTGCTCCCCTGCACGCAACGCGCTTTGCCGGCCCGGCTCGGCTCACAACAATCGGCCCTTTTCAGGGCCACCACACAAACCTACGTCCAAAGCAAAATTTCAGTCGTCCTCGCCGCGCTTTGCTTTACTTTACTTTACTTTAACTTAACTTCACTTCCACAGCCGCCGCCGGCAAGAAGACCATACCAACTGCTACGATTGCAGGGGCAGATATTCTGCGAGGTACCTCGGTGTCACGCCTGACATCGAAGTGTCACATAGGGCAACTTGGCACAAACGCTCACGCCAGGATGCAGATCCTGTACCCCTGTTCCCTCGACCCCGCAACAGGGGTAGCGATACTGGAAATATGCGCGCCCTCTATAGGGGCTATGCAGCCAGGTCGACGATGCATCGCCTACAGAAGGGTCCAAAGCAGAGCGCTCTACGACGGGCCTTACACGTCCCCGCGGCAGACCTGCCTACAACCACCCACAACACGATTCCGCGCCCTGGCAGAAGCGTTCTACGCCACCGCGCGGAATTCAGAAAATGACTATTACGTCTTGACCCTTGGGCAATATGAACACCACAGGGACAGATGTGCAAGACCCGAGTCGCTACTCCAGCAGTAGCACAAACAGAACACATAATCACTCTCAACAAACAGCAACGTCCGAAAAAGCACACTACCAAAGATAAGAACAACACACAGAAAAGAGGAGCAAATGTCCACAGGCGACAATAACCTCCACCAACTCCCCCTCTAACGGTAGAGGACTAAAGGAAAGAGAGAAGAACAACAAGAAGAGCCGCCGCCATCTTGTCGTCCACAGCCCGTGTGGCCACACACACGTTTCTCTTTTGTTTTTCGTTTGCCTCAAGCACCTCCACGCACGCACAGTCGCCTTCCAAACGACAACGACAGCAATAATCACCAACTGTTAAACGAGCGTGTCGACACACCGCCCTCCACTCCCGCGCGCCCCATACAAACGAAACAGCTGATCCGGCCGCCTATGGGCACGCCTTGCCTCGGCAACTCCAACGCCGCCGCAAACACACAGCCAAAACCACGCAAATATTCACCGCCTCTCGCACAACAACAACAACAACAACAACAACAACACACAGCCCGGCGTCTCCATCGATCGATAAACAAAACAAACACACAACGCCCTCTCTCGCGCGCGCGCGCACGCACACACACACACACACACACACACACACACACACACACACACACAGCCACAAGACCCGCTTCCTTTCCTTTCTCCCAGTCACGTCACGTCAGTCAAACGCAAACGAAATGAAGAATGAAAGAAACAAGGCAGGCAGGCAACACACGCAGCAACAACACAGACTCTTTCGCACTTTTCAATTTCCGAACAGTGTGGTGGCCCTGAAAAGGGCCGTTTTCGTCTCTCCCACGGCCGCGGGAAGGCCAACGCGGCACAGCACACCGGCTGCGACGCGCCTAACCGCCGAAACCGTACAGGGTGCGCCCCTGCCTCTTCAGGGCGTACACCACGTCCATGGCCGTCACAGTCTTGCGCTTGGCGTGCTCAGTGTACGTCACCGCGTCGCGGATCACGTTCTCCAGGAACACCTTCAGCACTCCGCGGGTCTCCTCGTAGATCAGACCAGAGATGCGCTTCACGCCGCCCCTGCGAGCCAGGCGGCGGATCGCGGGCTTCGTGATGCCCTGGATGTTGTCGCGCAACACCTTGCGGTGCCGCTTGGCGCCACCCTTGCCGAGCCCCTTTCCTCCCTTGCCGCGGCCAGTCATCTCTTCTAAATCCTCAAAAAGCTCAAGGCAAGCAAAGCGTCTGCTGCAGCGGCTGGCTCCTCACCCGGCGCTAGCGAGTCGGCTACGGTCTGCGCCCGGCGCACGCGCCAGCCCCCCTATATAGACTCTGGCCCGCCCTCCCCCCACCACGCGCAACCGAGGGCATATAAGCGCACCACGGTGGCTGGCGCGCGCATACCGAGTTAGTATTCGCTGCTCGACTCGCTGCGACACATTGCTACTGTCACCGCGCACGTCACGCTATGGCTGTACAGCAGTTTGCCGCCGCACTGGAAGTTCTCCTCCACGCGTTGGGGTTCACCGGCCGCCGCCCACGTCCGCCACGGCGCAGGCGAACGCAGCAGCATCGGATGGGCCTCCAGTGCTACAATTGCCAGCAACTGGGGCATGCCGCGCGGGAGTGCACGAACGCCGTCGCGTGCTTGAAGTGCGCGGCGGCTCACGACACTCGCCGCTGTACGAAGCCTCGTGGTTCGACCAGCAGGTGCGTGAATTGTGGCGGGTCGCACGCCGCGAATTCGCGTAGCTGCGGCTACCTTCGGGAGTTTCGCCGTCTGTCCGCCGCACCACGTCCTGCGGCGGCGTCCACGACCACGTCGGCCGCCCCGCCCCCCCGCTCCGGCGTGGGGTGCGAGCCGCGCCGTCTTGAAGCCGCTACCGACCACGCTATGGCCGGCTTCCAAGCCGCCTTTGCGGCCGAACGGGCCGCGCTGAAAGAAGAGCTCACGGCCGTCCATCGCCAGCTCCAGCAGCTGCGCGATGAGCTGCGAGCCGTCAAGAAGACGTCGGCGGTTTCCGCCGCCGCCCCCCCCGTGCCCCGGCCGGCGGGGGTCGATGCGGCCACGCAGGCACCTGCCGAACCGTCCCCTGCCGCGACGCAAGTGGTTGCGCCTATGGACACCGACGATGTGCCGCCGCAGCCGTCCCTCTCAGTTCCGACGCCTGCCGGCCACCGTGCTGTGACAATGACCGACTCATCCCCTGTGGAGCAGCCGCTCATCAAGAGGTTGCAGCGCCCCAAGAAGACGTCGGCGGTTCCCGCCGACGCCCCGCCCGTGCGTCGGCCGGTGGGGGTTGATGCGGCCGCACAGCCGACCGCCGCTCCGTCCCCTGCCGCGCCGCCAGTGGTTGCGCCTATGGACACCGACGCTGTGCCGCCTCCGTCGTCCACCTCGGTTCCGACGTCTGCAGGTCAGCGTGCTGTGGCAACAACCGACTCCTCCACGGTAGAGCAGTCCATCATCCAGAGGTTGCGGCAACCCCGCTTTCCCTCTGAACGCGAGATGCAGCCTTTTCTTCGGGGCCTAGTGTCATCGCTCCAGGACGGGTCTTATCCCTTCTTTGACCACCCGTACCCCTACACTCTGCCACGTTTTCGGCCTCCCCTCCCCCATCACCCTAATCGCTTTACCCAGTATCAGCTCAGGTGGCTCAATTTCTTGACCAGGAAGGAGTTACTCCTCATTGACAAACATCCCATCTTCTCGAGCAGAGAATGGCAACTGTTGGCCGAACTCATGGAACTCCATGTGACGGGCCGTCCCCCCGCCGAGTATCGCCAGTACTTCGACTTCGGATAGCCATGCAGTGCGAGGTCATCATCATCATCCGTCAGCGTGCGTCATTCTCCCCTCCGGCCAGCCATTTCGGCCGTTCGTTTTCCGCCTCTCTAACTATTCCTCTGCCTATTCTTTCATCTTTCAAAAAAAAAAAAAAAAAAAAAAAAAAAAAAAAAAAAAAAAAAAAAAAAAAAAAAAAAAAAAAAAAACCAGCACAAGTCAAGCAGCAGAAACACCCGCCATGTTATCCCGTAGCATCACCCCGCCATTTCAGAAGGAGAAGCGCGTAAGCGCTAGAACTTCGTTTCCGGAAGAGGGTCCATCCCTCAGCAATGTGCGAAGTGAAGTGAAGTGAAGTGAAGGCTGGCGCGCGCCCGCCCCAAGAGCGGCCTGAGCTGGCGAGGCGAGCGCATCGCTGCCGTTGCGCGCTTAGCCTACTCGGCCGTTGAGAGCTCGTGAAGAGGTTTTCTGTGCTGTGGGCGCCGCGGAGAGCAGATTGTCGTGCGTTGTTATTACAACGCGTGCAAATTGTCGTGTTCCGCGCCTCGCAGCATGGGAAAGAAGGGTGCGCAGAGGAAACCTGCCGCTACGAAGGGTCCTTCGGTTGTGCGACTCACCGAGTCTGCCGACCATGCGAGGAACTCCCGTGAAGACGAGTCGCGGCCTGCTCCCCCTTTGTACGTCAAGTGCAAAGGCGCGTGGACAGCGCTGTTCGACACGATCACGAATTGCGCTCGGAACGAGGTGGTCTACGAGTCTGTCGATACAGACTCGCTGATCTGCGTTCGAGCTGCAAACGTGGCCGACCACAGGGCGATCAAGGTCGCAGTGGCCGACCACGTCGTCGACGCACCGCCGGCGCGTGATAAGGCACCTTCCGTCGGAAGGATGAAGACGACCAAGGCACTCCTCAGGGGGTTGCCTTGGTGCTGTGACGAGGCAGCGGTCCGGGAAGGGCTGCTGCGAGCCGGGTTTGGTTGCGCAACCGCAAGGTTGCACAACCGGACCAACAGGAAGAGGGCGCCGCTCTATGCCGTGACCGTGCAAACGGTCGACGGCGGGAGTGACATCTTCGACTTGCGGAAGTTGCTGGGCTTCCCGGTGACGACGGAGGCTCTCCCGACCGCCATGGACCCTCTGCCCCAGTGCTTCAGGTGCCAGGGCGAGGGCCATGTAGCGAAATATTGCCGCAACGCAGCGCGGTGCGTCAAGTGCTCAGGCGAGCACGACAGCCGCGCCTGCGACCGCGGCAGCAACGCTTTGCCGACTTGTGTCCGGTGTGGCGGCCCGCACGTCGCCAGTTGGCGCGGTTGTGCGGCTTTCTCAAGTCGCAGCCGTGCCGGGGGCGGCGAAGCGGCCGCGGCCGTACCGACGCAGCAGCAGAAGAGAAGACGACGTCGGAAACGGCGTAGGGCGCAGAACAGCCCGGCGCAGCTGAGGAACGGCGCAGCAGCAGATCCACCTGCCAGGGGCAGGGACGGCCGCTCGGAAACGGGCAGCCAGGACGCAGCTCGCCCTCCCGTGAAGAAGTGCGACCTCGACCTCGGGGCCGCCGTGAAGGAGGCCACAGCAGCCCTCAAAGCCGTCATGGCGGCGGAGAGGGCTGCCTTCGCAGCCGCCTTGGCTGCAGAGAAGGAAGAGGCCTTGAGGCAACTGCGTGCAGTCTTCGCCCAAGGCCACAGCGCAGTCGTACCTGCGCCTATCCCAGCGGTTGCCCCAGCAGCACCGCAGGTGAAGGGTGCAAAGGCCAATAGGGCAGTCTTCATCGCACAAGCGTCGCCAAGCTGCCGCGCAGAACTTTTATGTTACAGGGAGTAAGCCACCGCCGCCGGCCCAGGAGACTTCTAGCGAGCCCAGCCGCAGCACCGGACTGACCCAGCTAACGACACGACCACGCAGTACATAGGTAACGTTGCACGGTACCTCACGCTAACCACTCCTCACCTTGCATGCTCTGTCGCAGCTAGCAAGCCGCTACTGCCCTTACTACCCGTCCTACTGTCGCAGAGGTTTTTTTCCCTTGGCGCTGGCCTTGGCACTTTTTTCCCTCTGCTCTTACAACCGCTACCCTTCGATCGTTTTCGACCACTATCTATCTCCGATGGACCATGTTAATGAGTAGTCTTACCCAGACGCATGGATAACATCACAGCCTGCATCCTGTGACGCCTGATTCAAATACTAACATGCTTACGGAGGTGACAGTAGAACTTTTGGTTTGGTCACCACGTTGGTGCGGGCGTGGAGGGGCCCCATCCTTTATAAAAAAAAAAAAAGGCGCGCGCCCGTGTCGTCAAGGCAGCACCCGACGCAGCACCTCGCTCGCCTCCACGCCGCTCCGCTAACCGCTACCGCTATGGCCCGCACAAAGCAAACGGCCCGCAAGTCCACCGGCGGAAAGGCGCCGCGCAAACAGCTCGCCACCAAGGCGGCGAGGAAGAGCGCGCCCGCCACCGGCGGCGTCAAGAAGCCCCACCGCTACAGGCCGGGCACCGTCGCCCTGCGAGAAATCAGGCGCTACCAGAAGAGCACAGAGCTGCTCATCCGCAAGCTGCCATTCCAGCGCCTAGTGCGCGAGATCGCCCAGGACTTCAAGACCGACCTGCGCTTCCAGAGCTCCGCGGTCATGGCCCTGCAGGAGGCCAGCGAGGCCTACCTCGTCGGCCTCTTCGAAGACACCAACCTGTGCGCAATCCACGCCAAGCGCGTCACCATCATGCCCAAGGACATCCAGCTCGCGCGCCGCATCCGCGGCGAGCGCGCCTAAACACCGCGCCAGCCGCTGGGCACCGCCCACGCACGCAACAAACAAAACGGCCCTTTTAAGGGCCACTAACATCACTCCGTCGCGAGCAAACTTTGTCGGTCGCCTCTCGCCCCACAACCACAGAACCAAAGACAAAACACCACTTCCACTTCCCGTCCGTCCGCCACAGCCGCTCTCCCCTGCCAGCTTGCTGGCGCGCGCAACAATCAACATCATGCCTCCCCGGCGCGGCGCTCAAAGCGCACAATACCCATCGGCCGACGCCGTCAACCACACGGCCGGCCGCCGCTTCGTTTCGAAAAGAAAACGAAACAAAAAGCCAGGCACGTCCAACGCCACCGACCCTTTCCACATCTCAACGTCCCCCGCCCCCGTTGCAAGAACACACACACAAGACAAGACACATCCGAGAAGACGGCAGGCAGGCCAACCAAAGTATTCAAACAACATGACACAAAACCAACCGTCGGCCGGCCGCGACCAAAAAAAAAAAACGGCGACAATCAACCGCAACGACAAAACCGCTACCGCCGCCCGCACCCGCCACCGACCCCCCCCCCGCAATCCAACCACCACGGCACGCAAACAGTATCCACACACGGGCATACAGAAACGCCAGACGACACAACCACACCGCAACACAAACACGACAATCAAAACCTTCCCGACGTGCTTTGATGGCCCTGAGAAGGGCCGTTTTGGGCCGCGCGTCTGTTGCGCGCCACTAGACGACGGGGACGGGGGGTGCGGACGACGGAGTCAACCGCCAACCCTTCCTTTCCCATTCCTCTCTACTTCTTCTTCTTGGGCGAAGCCTTCGCCTTAGACGGCGTCGTCGCCTTCTTCGGGCGCGGCGCCTTCGGCTTCTTCGTCGGAACCTTGGCGGCCTTCTTCGCCTTCGACGGCGACTTGGCCTTGGCCGGCTTGGCAGCAGCCGCCTTCTTCGCACCGGCGGGAGCGGCCGACGCCGCAGACGCCTTCTTGGCGGCGCCCGCCTTCCGACCAGTCGCCGCCTTCACGCCACCAGCCTTCTTTGCGCCGGCCGCACGGGCGCCCTTCTTCTCCTTGCTGGCCGGAGCGGCGCGCTTCTTCTTGGCACCGCCAGCACGAGCCTTGCCGCCCTCAGCCGCCCCGCCGCCGGCGCCGGCAAGCTTGAAAGAGCCGGACGCGCCCTTCCCCTTCGTCTGCACCAGCTCGCCCGCCACCACGGCCGACTTGAGGTACTTCTTGATAAACGGCGCCAGCTTCTCCGCGTCCAGCTTGTAGTGCGCGGGCCTGCAGCGACGATCCGCCGCGCTCCTTCAGACTCTTGATGGCGGCCGTCACCATCTCAGAGGTGCGCGGGTGCGCAGGCTTGGCGCGCGGCTTCTTCGCAGACGACGCAGACTTTGCCTTCTTCGTAGTGCCGGTGGCGGCGGGTGCCGCAGCAGTCTCGTTCGTAGCCGCCTGATCTGCCATTTCGACGACGCGCGTTAACACACAGCGAGCAGCGAGAGCGAGAGGAGACACGCAGCGAGCGGAGCGCACAGCAGAGGAATAGCCGCCTCGACGCACAGGCCCAGCCAGTGTCGCGGGCGGGCGCGGACGGCCGAGAGAGCGGCCGCCACTCTGCGCGCCGCCGCGCCGCGCCTCCCGCGCTTGCTACCGCCCAACGTCCGACAGCCTGTGCGGAGCAGCCCCACACCTGCGCCACAACCACCCGCGCCTTTCAAACCACCGAGGATGGGGCTACACACAGCCACACCACAGTCGCCAACCAGTCGCCACGGCAGCGCCGCAAACCACGGCCAAACTGCAGCCACCGCGCGCTACAGCCTGGGTCGGCCCGCCGAGAATCGCCGCCCACGCCCAAATGCCGCCCCCACAGCCCCAGCCGGCGACCGGCCACAATGGCCAAACCTTCGGCAAAAGCCCCGCACCGTCGCCGCGGCAGCCCGGCCAGCGCGGCCGGCGCCACAGCCACACAAGCGGAGGCGTGCGGCGATGACGGCCGTGCAAACGCACCTCCGCCGCCCCATCGCCCTCCCACCGTTTCCCGATCGGCCCGCAGCCGTCGGGCCACGTCCTCCTCCTCTCGCCCGCCAACATTCACAGCCCTTTCGTTCGTTTCCCAACAATTTCAATTGTGCCCGCCGCAAAAACGGGCGCCGCCTGCAAAGCAACATGCTCCGCCGGAGCGCCCCTCGCCGCTTACGAGCCAACCCCTCGCCCGAGGCAAACCCGAAATCCGCAACTACAGACCAACCCAATCTGCCGTCAGCACACACGACAGCCAACATCACGCGTTACGAGTTAGACATTAGGTTCACACGTCTCGGTTAGGTTCGGTGGACGTGGGTTAGGTTAAGGGCACTTGGGTTAGGTTAAGCATTCAAAACACACGTCAGGCGTCAGAGGTTAGGTTAGGTTACGTTACATTAAGGTTAGGTTAGGGGCACCTCGGTTAGGTTAAGGGTCGGTGTTAGGTTAAGCGTCAAACTTAGGTTAAGCATTCAAACACACGTCGGGCGTCAGAGGTTAGGTTAGGTTAGGTTAGGTTAAGGCCACTTGGGTTAGGTTAAGCCTCAAACTTAGGTTAAGCATTCAAACACACGTCGGGCGTCAGGTGGCCGCAGCAGCCGCACCTACCTACCCACCCACCTCACGGCCGGACAGCTTGGCTTACTTGGCGCTGAGGCTGACCTCACCGCACCTCACGCTACGCAACGCTACAGGTTCGGTTCGCTCAGCTTAGGCTTAGAGCTTAAGCGCCCAGGTCGGATTACGACGTTGGTTCACCTTCGGGCGCCACACTTTGGGTGTAAAGGTCGCGTCGGGTCGTCGGCACGCCGCAAAAACAAAAGCGAAGCCACAGGACAACGCCGACAAACGGGCAGCACGACCACGACCAGATACCGAGACACACGGACCACCCACCGGCCAAAGGGCACCAAACAACAAACCAGAGCACCACGTGTCGACCAGAGCAACCCGCCGCTCACGCGACGTGGCTGGCACCGAAGGGCCGCCGCAACTGCGCTTTCCGCGCCGGGCCGGATGCACGTGCGGCAACACCACCACCGCACACAGCCGCTGTTCAACATCAACCAACAACACGCCGCGGTCGCAGCCTCAACGCCAGCACACGTTTGCACCACCATTCACACGCACCGCACAAACAGCTGTCGCCGACAACACAAACACACCGCAACGACGCCGCCGCCCCTACTTGTGCCGGCCACCCACCCCACCGACGGCGCACCTGTCGCCGGCCGGCAGTCGACACGGGAAACGCACACCGCCACTTCGCTCGCGCGCACGCCACCAACCAGTCGTCGTCTCCAAAACAACAAACAAACAAACATAGGGCAGGCAACAAATCGCCTCGCACGAACCGTCCACAAAACTATCAAAGCACAGCCTCTGGCTAACGGCCACGACGCAGCGGCACGCTGCTCCTTTCCCCGCCCCCACTCGATTCACGAAGGCACGCGACACCGCCAACGACGGCCTCGCTTCCCGCAACCGACACCTTTCCGCCACTACGCACAGCCGCACCCGACGCCCGTGCCAACGACACAACTACTGCACTATCCACCGCCGCCTCCCCCTTCCCGTCGTACACACACACAGCCAGCCAGCCAGCCAGCCAGCCAAAACCACACCAACGACCCAAACATGCACGTGCAACGGCACACCCCAACCAGTCAACGTCGACAACCACACGCACGGCTCGAAACCGGCGCCCTTCCACGTTGCCATCAAGCTACACACAAGACACAAGGAACCAACAACAGCAAGCCTGCCCGCCCGCCCCACTCTCACGCCGCAAAAAGCACACCGAAACCGCCAAACGCACATTCCCATCGCACCGACACCGACCGGCTCGCTACCACCACACCTCTCGGCAGCCGTTTCGCAAACATGACACGGCGCGACATGACATCACGACCAACTCTCCTCTCCAGACGCCTTCGGCCGGAGCACAACGCCGCCAATTCGCCACACACACACACACACACACACACACAGTCGACAGGCGCCCGCCCGCCCGCCCTGCACGACGCCGCGCAGCAAAGGCGCCCGCAAACACATACCTCTCCTCTCTCTCGGCCGCCCGACGCGCCAACCGCCACACCGCCAGCCACTCGCAATTGTGCACTGCCGCCAGCCACACGTCCAACACGCCGCGCCGCCTCCGGCCACCCGCCAGGGGGCGCTCACGTCCGCGACAACAGCGCGGCCCGCCGGGCCAAACCGAACCGAGCCGAGCCGCCCGCCGCTGCTCTGCACATCTTCCTGCGCGCATCAACAAAACGAGGCAAGCGAGCACACCCCGTCACAACGCCACATCACGCAAATGCCGTGCCGACCTCTTGTGTCTACCGCCTAAATTGCACTCACTCACCAGCCGCCCCTTCTTCTTCTTCCTACCTATCTATCTGTGCGTCTGTGTCGGTCCGCGCGTGACGCCTCTCAACATCCGCCGTCGCCGTCCCCGTCCCCGTTTCCGCCCCAATGCCATCGTCGCGCCGCCTCCTCCTCCTCCTCCGCCCCTGTCCGGCCCGCACCACACCATACACCGCTGCTTGTCCCGGCCGTTGCCACCAAAGGCGCCTACCGCAAACGCGCCACGCCGCAGCCCCCGTGCGTGCATCTCCGTGCCGACGCTGCCTCTCTGCCCTCCCGCACGCACTCGACCGACCGACATGCACTGCGTCGACGGCCTCGACAACACAGTCTCTGGCTCCGCACTGCGTCTTCCGGTACGCGCGCTGAAACACGTATGTACTCATTACCAGCGATGGCGAGGCACGACACAATCTCTGACCAGAGCGTTTCTTATCGTCGCTAGTCTGCGCCACACGACACTAGTAGCACGTAGCGGGTCGGCAGGAACAGTTGTCATCTATATGTGGCGGGTCGGGAGAGGTAGTAGTCAGTCGACAGTATTAGCGAGTGGACGGTTGTACTGAGCGGGCGGCGGCGTGCTCTTCTCGCGACTCTGGTCTCCGTTCGGGACGATGCATACTGTTATTACAGGTAAGGTAATGAAGCTGCATTGCGCAAATCTAATACTGTATGTCAATTGTAACTATTTTCTTCACAACAAAATGCCCCAATAATACTTTGTTTCCAAACAAACTTTTTTAAAGTACAACCATTCATTTCCATTTAAATAATATTTCCTACGCATTTCCTCCAACAATCAAAATTAAATGTGAGCCGGCATTCATTGCACGACGCTGTGTACAGGTATCTACAGTTAAGAGCACATATAGATGCAGTTTGTTTTTTCTCTTTTGTCTTTTTTGTTTTTTTTTTTTTTTTTTTTGACGTAACGATCTTTTGCTCTTTTTATTCTAATTTGTACGTACGCTGTTTGTTTAGATTTTTATATTGGTAATGCCACGTAGCGCTCCGCGTGAAAATCACTGCCTGTGCTGTGTGCAGTCTGTGGCTAGTTTGCATTGTTGTTGTCATGAACTGCTATAGCTGGATGTGAACAGCGCGTAGCGTTGCGCAGTTAGGGGTGAGCCGCCAGCACTGGTGCATGTGAGGACAGAGATGGCGGACGTTTCAAATTACATATATTATGACTGGTGATGATATTAAGGGTAAATACATTGTTTGTTGTTCTCTATTAAACATCTTTACTTTGCTAACTATCCCTATCGGTAGTTAGTGCCCTCCGTAGTTTGGAATCTCTTATTTAGCTGGCAGCAGTGGTGCTCGCTGTATTGCAGTAGTTCGAGTAATGAAGATTTTTGTGAGGTAAGTGATTTCCGACAGGTGTACTTTAATGTTACTCAGGGCCATTCTTTTGCAGGGATCTTTGATAGTCAGATTGCGTTGCGCTCAAAATATTGTGTGTCAGTTTAAGCACAGTTTTGTATACATTGTTGTTCAAAGGGGGGCGTTTCAGAATACACAGGGCCGAAGGTCAGCCAGCGCTGCCCTTACAACGTTTATCGGGTTTTCAATTATGTCTGTTGAGATGTTCATGGTTCATTATTTCCATTCATCATATTATCGCGCGTTTCTCATCAATCTTCGTTCGTTCATTTTCTAGGGACGTTAACAACATTCTGGCACATTTTTATCATCATTCACTCACTCACTCACTCACTCACTCACTCACTCACTTACTTACGACTATTTGTGCGGGGAGGTTACACTTGGGTCCATTTCCATTTACATTCAATGTTGATAGACGCCTTTTTTTTTTTTTGTTGTTGTTTTGTTGCTGGCAGGTTACAAAGGGCCTCATTTTATGTTGGTTGCAGCAGCGTTTTTCTCCTTCTTCTAGCGTCTTCCCCGCCCCCGCCCCTCCCGCATCCCTCGGTCTCACCACGTTCACTGACAGCCGCGTCTGCGGCTACACCACAACGGCCCCCTCCCGGCAACCCATTCGTTTTCTCTTCTTTTGCACAAAAACAACGCCGCACGCGCCAGCCGAGCGCAGCGCAAGCCACCCACACCGCGCCCCTCCCCGTCTTTATAGCCTCCGCGTCTTGTTTTCTTCGTTTGCCCCCTCCCATCTCCCGAATGCCATGCCATGCCATGCCAGCAGCGTTACGCGTGCCCCTCCCCTGTCCACACACTACCGCGAAACGAACAGCCTTCCGGGCCACATGCAGGGCACGCCCACCGCCATTCCCGGACGCAATTCTCAAAACAACACACACACACACACACACACACACAATGGCTTTGCACACGAACATAGACGGCACGGGCACTGTCGTACATTCTTCCTCAGAACCATCTCAACGAACGTTACGTTACATACACATCCGGGAAAGCAAAGCAACGCAACGCACAATTCAGCCGTCAAAGGTAACGTTCACCACGGCAGACACTTGCCGCCGCGCCGTTACGCGCATTTCAGTGCGGCTACAATACACCTCCGACACGGGAACGTTCCGTTGCTCTACACTGCGTTTCTCCGTTTTGTTTGGTTTTTTTTCCGTTTTCTCTCTCTCTCTCTCTCTCTCTCTCTCTCTCTCTTCTATATATATATTTGTTTTTTCCCCTCTGTCCTTTCCTCCACCATTCTCTCCTCACGTTCTGCCCAGACATTCGACCGATCAGAGGTTCGTTCACCTTTCGGTAACCGTTCTCAGCGCGACGGTGTACCAACGGTATGACGGTATGACGGTATGACGGGTGTTCAAGACGTCCGGTGTACCGCGCCGATCGACAGTTTCCCAGAGGCGACGGATCGGACCACATCACCGACATACACACAAACACGTGTACGCACATTCGCCAAAGCGACCGTCGTCTTCTAGCGTCGCGCTTACTCTACTGTACTGCACTGGACACGCGAGCATGCATCTTCAATGACGACGTCGGTGTGCGTGCGTCGTACGCACACAAGCAGACACAGTCGGTCAGACACGACTATCGAAATCAGAGTCGGGGGAAAGGTACATATCATCGTGCGTGTCGCCCGTACAATGCAATACACAGTGGTGTGTCTCAATGCGCGTTCACATTTAAACGTCACTCACACGCCTCCACGCTGCATTTACAGACACATTTCACCCTCGCCATATATGGCGTGCAAACCGACCCGCAAACGGCCGTCGTTACACACTGACATTCCCAACAATCGCGTGTCGTTTCCACCCGTCACGTAACTAACCGGCACCTCCATCCAAAGGGCACATCACCGATCGCACTTCCCCCCCCCCCCCTCGCAGACAACGACTTGTGCGCACGTGCCTCCATTCCACGTCACACCGTGGCCGCACCCCGCAACACGCGACACGCGACGCGCCCCATAAACAATCAAATTATTCATCGCATCGGCCACCCCACCCCGTCGCGTCGCAACCAAAGCGGTAGCTATTGCCACCGTCCACCCACTCACACACAAAACAAAACAAAAACAACAACAACAACAATTCCGCCCTTCCCGCAAAGGCCATTTGGTGGCCCTGAAAAGGGCCGTTTTGCCGCTCTCGCAACGGAGGATCTCCTTCCATTCCAGAGCCACCTCCTTACTTGGAGCTCGTGTACTTGGTCACCGCCTTCGTGCCCTCGCTCACGGCGTGCTTGGCCAGCTCGCCAGGCAGCAACAGCCGCACAGCGGTCTGGATCTCGCGGGACGTGATGGTCGAGCGCTTGTTGTAGTGCGCCAGGCGAGACGCCTCGGCCGCGATGCGCTCGAAAATGTCGTTCACGAAGCTGTTCATGATGCTCATCGCCTTCGACGAGATGCCCGTGTCAGGGTGCACCTGCTTCAGCACCTTGTAGATGTAGATGGCATAGCTCTCCTTCCTCTTGCGCTTCTTCTTCTTGTCGCCCTTCGAAATGTTCTTCTGCGCCTTGCCAGCCTTCTTGGCGGCCTTCCCGCTAGTCTTGGGCGGCATCGCAAACAAACAAGAACGTACGGCAGCAACACCAGCAGCAAGCGCTCCGCTCTAGTCAGCGTCTCCCCACACAGTGGCACCCAGCGCGCCCCGCCGCCGCACCTTTACCAGCTCGCCCCGTTGCGGCCGCCGACCAATGGGCCGCGAGCGCAACCGGCCGCCGCACCCGAGAGCATAAAGGACCCCCACCCCTGGCGGCGCCGCCACTCCGCTGCTCGACTCGCTGCGGCTCGCACCGTCCTTCGTCTCGTCTCGTTTTTTTACACCACAGCGCATCGCCATGTCCGGACGCGGAAAGGGAGGCAAAGTCAAGGGCAAGTCAAAGTCCCGCTCAAGCAGGGCCGGGCTCCAGTTCCCGGTCGGCAGAATCCACCGCCTCCTGCGCAAGGGAAACTACGCCGAGCGCGTCGGCGCCGGGGCGCCCGTCTACCTCGCCGCCGTCATGGAGTACCTCGCGGCTGAGGTGCTCGAGCTGGCCGGAAACGCGGCCCGCGACAACAAGAAGACGCGCATCATCCCGCGCCACCTGCAGCTTGCCATCCGCAACGACGAGGAGCTCAACAAGCTCCTGTCGGGCGTCACCATCGCACAGGGTGGTGTCCTGCCCAACATCCAGGCCGTCCTGCTGCCAAAGAAGACCGAGAAGAAGGCCTAAACAGAGAGGCCAGGCAATCGGCACGCGGACCCGCCGCCCAGCAGCGCTGCGTGCTCCCCTGCACGCAACGCGCTTTGCCGGCCCGGCTCGGCTCACAACAATCGGCCCTTTTCAGGGCCACCACACAAACCTACGTCCAAAGCAAAATTTCAGTCGTCCTCGCCGCGCTTTGCTTTACTTTACTTTACTTTAACTTAACTTCACTTCCACAGCCGCCGCCGGCAAGAAGACCATACCAACTGCTACGATTGCAGGGGCAGATATTCTGCGAGGTACCTCGGTGTCACGCCTGACATCGAAGTGTCACATAGGGCAACTTGGCACAAACGCTCACGCCAGGATGCAGATCCTGTACCCCTGTTCCCTCGACCCCGCAACAGGGGTAGCGATACTGGAAATATGCGCGCCCTCTATAGGGGCTATGCAGCCAGGTCGACGATGCATCGCCTACAGAAGGGTCCAAAGCAGAGCGCTCTACGACGGGCCTTACACGTCCCCGCGGCAGACCTGCCTACAACCACCCACAACACGATTCCGCGCCCTGGCACAAGCGTTCTACGCCACCGCGCGGAATTCAGAAAATGACTATTACGTCTTGACCCTTGGGCAATATGAACACCACAGGGACAGATGTGCAAGACCCGAGTCGCTACTCCAGCAGTAGCACAAACAGAACACATAATCACTCTCAACAAACAGCAACGTCCGAAAAAGCACACTACCAAAGATAAGAACAACACACAGAAAAGAGGAGCAAATGTCCACAGGCGACAATAACCTCCACCAACTCCCCCTCTAACGGTAGAGGACTAAAGGAAAGAGAGAAGAACAACAAGAAGAGCCGCCGCCATCTTGTCGTCCACAGCCCGTGTGGCCACACACACGTTTCTCTTTTGTTTTTCGTTTGCCTCAAGCACCTCCACGCACGCACAGTCGCCTTCCAAACGACAACGACAGCAATAATCACCAACTGTTAAACGAGCGTGTCGACACACCGCCCTCCACTCCCGCGCGCCCCATACAAACGAAACAGCTGATCCGGCCGCCTATGGGCACGCCTTGCCTCGGCAACTCCAACGCCGCCGCAAACACACAGCCAAAACCACGCAAATATTCACCGCCTCTCGCACAACAACAACAACAACAACAACAACAACACACAGCCCGGCGTCTCCATCGATCGATAAACAAAACAAACACACAACGCCCTCTCTCGCGCGCGCGCGCACGCACACACACACACACACACACACACACACACACACACACACACACAGCCACAAGACCCGCTTCCTTTCCTTTCTCCCAGTCACGTCACGTCAGTCAAACGCAAACGAAATGAAGAATGAAAGAAACAAGGCAGGCAGGCAACACACGCAGCAACAACACAGACTCTTTCGCACTTTTCAATTTCCGAACAGTGTGGTGGCCCTGAAAAGGGCCGTTTTCGTCTCTCCCACGGCCGCGGGAAGGCCAACGCGGCACAGCACACCGGCTGCGACGCGCCTAACCGCCGAAACCGTACAGGGTGCGCCCCTGCCTCTTCAGGGCGTACACCACGTCCATGGCCGTCACAGTCTTGCGCTTGGCGTGCTCAGTGTACGTCACCGCGTCGCGGATCACGTTCTCCAGGAACACCTTCAGCACTCCGCGGGTCTCCTCGTAGATCAGACCAGAGATGCGCTTCACGCCGCCCCTGCGAGCCAGGCGGCGGATCGCGGGCTTCGTGATGCCCTGGATGTTGTCGCGCAACACCTTGCGGTGCCGCTTGGCGCCACCCTTGCCGAGCCCCTTTCCTCCCTTGCCGCGGCCAGTCATCTCTTCTAAATCCTCAAAAAGCTCAAGGCAAGCAAAGCGTCTGCTGCAGCGGCTGGCTCCTCACCCGGCGCTAGCGAGTCGGCTACGGTCTGCGCCCGGCGCACGCGCCAGCCCCCCTATATAGACTCTGGCCCGCCCTCCCCCCACCACGCGCAACCGAGGGCATATAAGCGCACCACGGTGGCTGGCGCGCGCCCGTGTCGTCAAGGCAGCACCCGACGCAGCACCTCGCTCGCCTCCACGCCGCTCCGCTAACCGCTACCGCTATGGCCCGCACAAAGCAAACGGCCCGCAAGTCCACCGGCGGAAAGGCGCCGCGCAAACAGCTCGCCACCAAGGCGGCGAGGAAGAGCGCGCCCGCCACCGGCGGCGTCAAGAAGCCCCACCGCTACAGGCCGGGCACCGTCGCCCTGCGAGAAATCAGGCGCTACCAGAAGAGCACAGAGCTGCTCATCCGCAAGCTGCCATTCCAGCGCCTAGTGCGCGAGATCGCCCAGGACTTCAAGACCGACCTGCGCTTCCAGAGCTCCGCGGTCATGGCCCTGCAGGAGGCCAGCGAGGCCTACCTCGTCGGCCTCTTCGAAGACACCAACCTGTGCGCAATCCACGCCAAGCGCGTCACCATCATGCCCAAGGACATCCAGCTCGCGCGCCGCATCCGCGGCGAGCGCGCCTAAACACCGCGCCAGCCGCTGGGCACCGCCCACGCACGCAACAAACAAAACGGCCCTTTTAAGGGCCACTAACATCACTCCGTCGCGAGCAAACTTTGTCGGTCGCCTCTCGCCCCACAACCACAGAACCAAAGACAAAACACCACTTCCACTTCCCGTCCGTCCGCCACAGCCGCTCTCCCCTGCCAGCTTGCTGGCGCGCGCAACAATCAACATCATGCCTCCCCGGCGCGGCGCTCAAAGCGCACAATACCCATCGGCCGACGCCGTCAACCACACGCGCCGGCCGCCGCTTCGTTTCGAAAAGAAAACGAAACAAAAAGCCAGGCACGTCCAACGCCACCGACCCTTTCCACATCTCAACGTCCCCCGCCCCCGTTGCAAGAACACACACACAAGACAAGACACATCCGAGAAGACGGCAGGCAGGCCAACCAAAGTATTCAAACAACATGACACAAAACCAACCGTCGGCCGGCCGCGACCAAAAAAAAAAAACGGCGACAATCAACCGCAACGACAAAACCGCTACCGCCGCCCGCACCCGCCACCGACCCCCCCCCCGCAATCCAACCACCACGGCACGCAAACAGTATCCACACACGGGCATACAGAAACGCCAGACGACACAACCACACCGCAACACAAACACGACAATCAAAACCTTCCCGACGTGCTTTGATGGCCCTGAGAAGGGCCGTTTTGGGCCGCGCGTCTGTTGCGCGCCACTAGACGACGGGGACGGGGGGTGCGGACGACGGAGTCAACCGCCAACCCTTCCTTTCCCATTCCTCTCTACTTCTTCTTCTTGGGCGAAGCCTTCGCCTTAGACGGCGTCGTCGCCTTCTTCGGGCGCGGCGCCTTCGGCTTCTTCGTCGGAACCTTGGCGGCCTTCTTCGCCTTCGACGGCGACTTGGCCTTGGCCGGCTTGGCAGCAGCCGCCTTCTTCGCACCGGCGGGAGCGGCCGACGCCGCAGACGCCTTCTTGGCGGCGCCCGCCTTCCGACCAGTCGCCGCCTTCACGCCACCAGCCTTCTTTGCGCCGGCCGCACGGGCGCCCTTCTTCTCCTTGCTGGCCGGAGCGGCGCGCTTCTTCTTGGCACCGCCAGCACGAGCCTTGCCGCCCTCAGCCGCCCCGCCGCCGGCGCCGGCAAGCTTGAAAGAGCCGGACGCGCCCTTCCCCTTCGTCTGCACCAGCTCGCCCGCCACCACGGCCGACTTGAGGTACTTCTTGATAAACGGCGCCAGCTTCTCCGCGTCCAGCTTGTAGTGCGCGGCAATGTACTTCTTGATCGCCTGCAGCGACGATCCGCCGCGCTCCTTCAGACTCTTGATGGCGGCCGTCACCATCTCAGAGGTGCGCGGGTGCGCAGGCTTGGCGCGCGGCTTCTTCGCAGACGACGCAGACTTTGCCTTCTTCGTAGTGCCGGTGGCGGCGGGTGCCGCAGCAGTCTCGTTCGTAGCCGCCTGATCTGCCATTTCGACGACGCGCGTTAACACACAGCGAGCAGCGAGAGCGAGAGGAGACACGCAGCGAGCGGAGCGCACAGCAGAGGAATAGCCGCCTCGACGCACAGGCCCAGCCAGTGTCGCGGGCGGGCGCGGACGGCCGAGAGAGCGGCCGCCACTCTGCGCGCCGCCGCGCCGCGCCTCCCGCGCTTGCTACCGCCCAACGTCCGACAGCCTGTGCGGAGCAGCCCCACACCTGCGCCACAACCACCCGCGCCTTTCAAACCACCGAGGATGGGGCTACACACAGCCACACCACAGTCGCCAACCAGTCGCCACGGCAGCGCCGCAAACCACGGCCAAACTGCAGCCACCGCGCGCTACAGCCTGGGTCGGCCCGCCGAGAATCGCCGCCCACGCCCAAATGCCGCCCCCACAGCCCCAGCCGGCGACCGGCCACAATGGCCAAACCTTCGGCAAAAGCCCCGCACCGTCGCCGCGGCAGCCCGGCCAGCGCGGCCGGCGCCACAGCCACACAAGCGGAGGCGTGCGGCGATGACGGCCGTGCAAACGCACCTCCGCCGCCCCATCGCCCTCCCACCGTTTCCCGATCGGCCCGCAGCCGTCGGGCCACGTCCTCCTCCTCTCGCCCGCCAACATTCACAGCCCTTTCGTTCGTTTCCCAACAATTTCAATTGTGCCCGCCGCAAAAACGGGCGCCGCCTGCAAAGCAACATGCTCCGCCGGAGCGCCCCTCGCCGCTTACGAGCCAACCCCTCGCCCGAGGCAAACCCGAAATCCGCAACTACAGACCAACCCAATCTGCCGTCAGCACACACGACAGCCAACATCACGCGTTACGAGTTAGACATTAGGTTCACACGTCTCGGTTAGGTTCGGTGGACGTGGGTTAGGTTAAGGGCACTTGGGTTAGGTTAAGCATTCAAAACACACGTCAGGCGTCAGAGGTTAGGTTAGGTTACGTTACATTAAGGTTAGGTTAGGGGCACCTCGGTTAGGTTAAGGGTCGGTGTTAGGTTAAGCGTCAAACTTAGGTTAAGCATTCAAACACACGTCGGGCGTCAGAGGTTAGGTTAGGTTAGGTTAGGTTAAGGCCACTTGGGTTAGGTTAAGCCTCAAACTTAGGTTAAGCATTCAAACACACGTCGGGCGTCAGGTGGCCGCAGCAGCCGCACCTACCTACCCACCCACCTCACGGCCGGACAGCTTGGCTTACTTGGCGCTGAGGCTGACCTCACCGCACCTCACGCTACGCAACGCTACAGGTTCGGTTCGCTCAGCTTAGGCTTAGAGCTTAAGCGCCCAGGTCGGATTACGACGTTGGTTCACCTTCGGGCGCCACACTTTGGGTGTAAAGGTCGCGTCGGGTCGTCGGCACGCCGCAAAAACAAAAGCGAAGCCACAGGACAACGCCGACAAACGGGCAGCACGACCACGACCAGATACCGAGACACACGGACCACCCACCGGCCAAAGGGCACCAAACAACAAACCAGAGCACCACGTGTCGACCAGAGCAACCCGCCGCTCACGCGACGTGGCTGGCACCGAAGGGCCGCCGCAACTGCGCTTTCCGCGCCGGGCCGGATGCACGTGCGGCAACACCACCACCGCACACAGCCGCTGTTCAACATCAACCAACAACACGCCGCGGTCGCAGCCTCAACGCCAGCACACGTTTGCACCACCATTCACACGCACCGCACAAACAGCTGTCGCCGACAACACAAACACACCGCAACGACGCCGCCGCCCCTACTTGTGCCGGCCACCCACCCCACCGACGGCGCACCTGTCGCCGGCCGGCAGTCGACACGGGAAACGCACACCGCCACTTCGCTCGCGCGCACGCCACCAACCAGTCGTCGTCTCCAAAACAACAAACAAACAAACATAGGGCAGGCAACAAATCGCCTCGCACGAACCGTCCACAAAACTATCAAAGCACAGCCTCTGGCTAACGGCCACGACGCAGCGGCACGCTGCTCCTTTCCCCGCCCCCACTCGATTCACGAAGGCACGCGACACCGCCAACGACGGCCTCGCTTCCCGCAACCGACACCTTTCCGCCACTACGCACAGCCGCACCCGACGCCCGTGCCAACGACACAACTACTGCACTATCCACCGCCGCCTCCCCCTTCCCGTCGTACACACACACAGCCAGCCAGCCAGCCAGCCAGCCAAAACCACACCAACGACCCAAACATGCACGTGCAACGGCACACCCCAACCAGTCAACGTCGACAACCACACGCACGGCTCGAAACCGGCGCCCTTCCACGTTGCCATCAAGCTACACACAAGACACAAGGAACCAACAACAGCAAGCCTGCCCGCCCGCCCCACTCTCACGCCGCAAAAAGCACACCGAAACCGCCAAACGCACATTCCCATCGCACCGACACCGACCGGCTCGCTACCACCACACCTCTCGGCAGCCGTTTCGCAAACATGACACGGCGCGACATGACATCACGACCAACTCTCCTCTCCAGACGCCTTCGGCCGGAGCACAACGCCGCCAATTCGCCACACACACACACACACACACACACACACAGTCGACAGGCGCCCGCCCGCCCGCCCTGCACGACGCCGCGCAGCAAAGGCGCCCGCAAACACATACCTCTCCTCTCTCTCGGCCGCCCGACGCGCCAACCGCCACACCGCCAGCCACTCGCAATTGTGCACTGCCGCCAGCCACACGTCCAACACGCCGCGCCGCCTCCGGCCACCCGCCAGGGGGCGCTCACGTCCGCGACAACAGCGCGGCCCGCCGGGCCAAACCGAACCGAGCCGAGCCGCCCGCCGCTGCTCTGCACATCTTCCTGCGCGCATCAACAAAACGAGGCAAGCGAGCACACCCCGTCACAACGCCACATCACGCAAATGCCGTGCCGACCTCTTGTGTCTACCGCCTAAATTGCACTCACTCACCAGCCGCCCCTTCTTCTTCTTCCTACCTATCTATCTGTGCGTCTGTGTCGGTCCGCGCGTGACGCCTCTCAACATCCGCCGTCGCCGTCCCCGTCCCCGTTTCCGCCCCAATGCCATCGTCGCGCCGCCTCCTCCTCCTCCTCCGCCCCTGTCCGGCCCGCACCACACCATACACCGCTGCTTGTCCCGGCCGTTGCCACCAAAGGCGCCTACCGCAAACGCGCCACGCCGCAGCCCCCGTGCGTGCATCTCCGTGCCGACGCTGCCTCTCTGCCCTCCCGCACGCACTCGACCGACCGACATGCACTGCGTCGACGGCCTCGACAACACAGTCTCTGGCTCCGCACTGCGTCTTCCGGTACGCGCGCTGAAACACGTATGTACTCATTACCAGCGATGGCGAGGCACGACACAATCTCTGACCAGAGCGTTTCTTATCGTCGCTAGTCTGCGCCACACGACACTAGTAGCACGTAGCGGGTCGGCAGGAACAGTTGTCATCTATATGTGGCGGGTCGGGAGAGGTAGTAGTCAGTCGACAGTATTAGCGAGTGGACGGTTGTACTGAGCGGGCGGCGGCGTGCTCTTCTCGCGACTCTGGTCTCCGTTCGGGACGATGCATACTGTTATTACAGGTAAGGTAATGAAGCTGCATTGCGCAAATCTAATACTGTATGTCAATTGTAACTATTTTCTTCACAACAAAATGCCCCAATAATACTTTGTTTCCAAACAAACTTTTTTAAAGTACAACCATTCATTTCCATTTAAATAATATTTCCTACGCATTTCCTCCAACAATCAAAATTAAATGTGAGCCGGCATTCATTGCACGACGCTGTGTACAGGTATCTACAGTTAAGAGCACATATAGATGCAGTTTGTTTTTTCTCTTTTGTCTTTTTTGTTTTTTTTTTTTTTTTTTTTGACGTAACGATCTTTTGCTCTTTTTATTCTAATTTGTACGTACGCTGTTTGTTTAGATTTTTATATTGGTAATGCCACGTAGCGCTCCGCGTGAAAATCACTGCCTGTGCTGTGTGCAGTCTGTGGCTAGTTTGCATTGTTGTTGTCATGAACTGCTATAGCTGGATGTGAACAGCGCGTAGCGTTGCGCAGTTAGGGGTGAGCCGCCAGCACTGGTGCATGTGAGGACAGAGATGGCGGACGTTTCAAATTACATATATTATGACTGGTGATGATATTAAGGGTAAATACATTGTTTGTTGTTCTCTATTAAACATCTTTACTTTGCTAACTATCCCTATCGGTAGTTAGTGCCCTCCGTAGTTTGGAATCTCTTATTTAGCTGGCAGCAGTGGTGCTCGCTGTATTGCAGTAGTTCGAGTAATGAAGATTTTTGTGAGGTAAGTGATTTCCGACAGGTGTACTTTAATGTTACTCAGGGCCATTCTTTTGCAGGGATCTTTGATAGTCAGATTGCGTTGCGCTCAAAATATTGTGTGTCAGTTTAAGCACAGTTTTGTATACATTGTTGTTCAAAGGGGGGCGTTTCAGAATACACAGGGCCGAAGGTCAGCCAGCGCTGCCCTTACAACGTTTATCGGGTTTTCAATTATGTCTGTTGAGATGTTCATGGTTCATTATTTCCATTCATCATATTATCGCGCGTTTCTCATCAATCTTCGTTCGTTCATTTTCTAGGGACGTTAACAACATTCTGGCACATTTTTATCATCATTCACTCACTCACTCACTCACTCACTCACTCACTCACTTACTTACGACTATTTGTGCGGGGAGGTTACACTTGGGTCCATTTCCATTTACATTCAATGTTGATAGACGCCTTTTTTTTTTTTTGTTGTTGTTTTGTTGCTGGCAGGTTACAAAGGGCCTCATTTTATGTTGGTTGCAGCAGCGTTTTTCTCCTTCTTCTAGCGTCTTCCCCGCCCCCGCCCCTCCCGCATCCCTCGGTCTCACCACGTTCACTGACAGCCGCGTCTGCGGCTACACCACAACGGCCCCCTCCCGGCAACCCATTCGTTTTCTCTTCTTTTGCACAAAAACAACGCCGCACGCGCCAGCCGAGCGCAGCGCAAGCCACCCACACCGCGCCCCTCCCCGTCTTTATAGCCTCCGCGTCTTGTTTTCTTCGTTTGCCCCCTCCCATCTCCCGAATGCCATGCCATGCCATGCCAGCAGCGTTACGCGTGCCCCTCCCCTGTCCACACACTACCGCGAAACGAACAGCCTTCCGGGCCACATGCAGGGCACGCCCACCGCCATTCCCGGACGCAATTCTCAAAACAACACACACACACACACACACACACACAATGGCTTTGCACACGAACATAGACGGCACGGGCACTGTCGTACATTCTTCCTCAGAACCATCTCAACGAACGTTACGTTACATACACATCCGGGAAAGCAAAGCAACGCAACGCACAATTCAGCCGTCAAAGGTAACGTTCACCACGGCAGACACTTGCCGCCGCGCCGTTACGCGCATTTCAGTGCGGCTACAATACACCTCCGACACGGGAACGTTCCGTTGCTCTACACTGCGTTTCTCCGTTTTGTTTGGTTTTTTTTCCGTTTTCTCTCTCTCTCTCTCTCTCTCTCTCTCTCTCTCTCTATATATATATTTGTTTTTTCCCCTCTGTCCTTTCCTCCACCATTCTCTCCTCACGTTCTGCCCAGACATTCGACCGATCAGAGGTTCGTTCACCTTTCGGTAACCGTTCTCAGCGCGACGGTGTACCAACGGTATGACGGTATGACGGTATGACGGGTGTTCAAGACGTCCGGTGTACCGCGCCGATCGACAGTTTCCCAGAGGCGACGGATCGGACCACATCACCGACATACACACAAACACGTGTACGCACATTCGCCAAAGCGACCGTCGTCTTCTAGCGTCGCGCTTACTCTACTGTACTGCACTGGACACGCGAGCATGCATCTTCAATGACGACGTCGGTGTGCGTGCGTCGTACGCACACAAGCAGACACAGTCGGTCAGACACGACTATCGAAATCAGAGTCGGGGGAAAGGTACATATCATCGTGCGTGTCGCCCGTACAATGCAATACACAGTGGTGTGTCTCAATGCGCGTTCACATTTAAACGTCACTCACACGCCTCCACGCTGCATTTACAGACACATTTCACCCTCGCCATATATGGCGTGCAAACCGACCCGCAAACGGCCGTCGTTACACACTGACATTCCCAACAATCGCGTGTCGTTTCCACCCGTCACGTAACTAACCGGCACCTCCATCCAAAGGGCACATCACCGATCGCACTTCCCCCCCCCCCCCTCGCAGACAACGACTTGTGCGCACGTGCCTCCATTCCACGTCACACCGTGGCCGCACCCCGCAACACACGCGACACGCGACGCGCCCCATAAACAATCAAATTATTCATCGCATCGGCCACCCCACCCCGTCGCGTCGCAACCAAAGCGGTAGCTATTGCCACCGTCCACCCACTCACACACAAAACAAAACAAAAACAACAACAACAACAATTCCGCCCTTCCCGCAAAGGCCATTTGGTGGCCCTGAAAAGGGCCGTTTTGCCGCTCTCGCAACGGAGGATCTCCTTCCATTCCAGAGCCACCTCCTTACTTGGAGCTCGTGTACTTGGTCACCGCCTTCGTGCCCTCGCTCACGGCGTGCTTGGCCAGCTCGCCAGGCAGCAACAGCCGCACAGCGGTCTGGATCTCGCGGGACGTGATGGTCGAGCGCTTGTTGTAGTGCGCCAGGCGAGACGCCTCGGCCGCGATGCGCTCGAAAATGTCGTTCACGAAGCTGTTCATGATGCTCATCGCCTTCGACGAGATGCCCGTGTCAGGGTGCACCTGCTTCAGCACCTTGTAGATGTAGATGGCATAGCTCTCCTTCCTCTTGCGCTTCTTCTTCTTGTCGCCCTTCGAAATGTTCTTCTGCGCCTTGCCAGCCTTCTTGGCGGCCTTCCCGCTAGTCTTGGGCGGCATCGCAAACAAACAAGAACGTACGGCAGCAACACCAGCAGCAAGCGCTCCGCTCTAGTCAGCGTCTCCCCACACAGTGGCACCCAGCGCGCCCCGCCGCCGCACCTTTACCAGCTCGCCCCGTTGCGGCCGCCGACCAATGGGCCGCGAGCGCAACCGGCCGCCGCACCCGAGAGCATAAAGGACCCCCACCCCTGGCGGCGCCGCCACTCCGCTGCTCGACTCGCTGCGGCTCGCACCGTCCTTCGTCTCGTCTCGTTTTTTTACACCACAGCGCATCGCCATGTCCGGACGCGGAAAGGGAGGCAAAGTCAAGGGCAAGTCAAAGTCCCGCTCAAGCAGGGCCGGGCTCCAGTTCCCGGTCGGCAGAATCCACCGCCTCCTGCGCAAGGGAAACTACGCCGAGCGCGTCGGCGCCGGGGCGCCCGTCTACCTCGCCGCCGTCATGGAGTACCTCGCGGCTGAGGTGCTCGAGCTGGCCGGAAACGCGGCCCGCGACAACAAGAAGACGCGCATCATCCCGCGCCACCTGCAGCTTGCCATCCGCAACGACGAGGAGCTCAACAAGCTCCTGTCGGGCGTCACCATCGCACAGGGTGGTGTCCTGCCCAACATCCAGGCCGTCCTGCTGCCAAAGAAGACCGAGAAGAAGGCCTAAACAGAGAGGCCAGGCAATCGGCACGCGGACCCGCCGCCCAGCAGCGCTGCGTGCTCCCCTGCACGCAACGCGCTTTGCCGGCCCGGCTCGGCTCACAACAATCGGCCCTTTTCAGGGCCACCACACAAACCTACGTCCAAAGCAAAATTTCAGTCGTCCTCGCCGCGCTTTGCTTTACTTTACTTTACTTTAACTTAACTTCACTTCCACAGCCGCCGCCGGCAAGAAGACCATACCAACTGCTACGATTGCAGGGGCAGATATTCTGCGAGGTACCTCGGTGTCACGCCTGACATCGAAGTGTCACATAGGGCAACTTGG
>NW_026047172.1:1554022-1625807 GCF_023864275.1 Schistocerca cancellata
AAAAAAAAAAAAGGCGTCTATCAACATTGAATGTAAATGGAAATGGACCCAAGTGTAACCTCCCCGCACAAATAGTCGTAAGTAAGTGAGTGAGTGAGTGAGTGAGTGAGTGAGTGAGTGAATGATGATAAAAATGTGCCAGAATGTTGTTAACGTCCCTAGAAAATGAACGAACGAAGATTGATGAGAAACGCGCGATAATATGATGAATGGAAATAATGAACCATGAACATCTCAACAGACATAATTGAAAACCCGATAAACGTTGTAAGGGCAGCGCTGGCTGACCTTCGGCCCTGTGTATTCTGAAACGCCCCCCTTTGAACAACAATGTATACAAAACTGTGCTTAAACTGACACACAATATTTTGAGCGCAACGCAATCTGACTATCAAAGATCCCTGCAAAAGAATGGCCCTGAGTAACATTAAAGTACACCTGTCGGAAATCACTTACCTCACAAAAATCTTCATTACTCGAACTACTGCAATACAGCGAGCACCACTGCTGCCAGCTAAATAAGAGATTCCAAACTACGGAGGGCACTAACTACCGATAGGGATAGTTAGCAAAGTAAAGATGTTTAATAGAGAACAACAAACAATGTATTTACCCTTAATATCATCACCAGTCATAATATATGTAATTTGAAACGTCCGCCATCTCTGTCCTCACATGCACCAGTGCTGGCGGCTCACCCCTAACTGCGCAACGCTACGCGCTGTTCACATCCAGCTATAGCAGTTCATGACAACAACAATGCAAACTAGCCACAGACTGCACACAGCACAGGCAGTGATTTTCACGCGGAGCGCTACGTGGCATTACCAATATAAAAATCTAAACAAACAGCGTACGTACAAATTAGAATAAAAAGAGCAAAAGATCGTTACGTCAAAAAAAAAAAAAAAAAAAACAAAAAAGACAAAAGAGAAAAAACAAACTGCATCTATATGTGCTCTTAACTGTAGATACCTGTACACAGCGTCGTGCAATGAATGCCGGCTCACATTTAATTTTGATTGTTGGAGGAAATGCGTAGGAAATATTATTTAAATGGAAATGAATGGTTGTACTTTAAAAAAGTTTGTTTGGAAACAAAGTATTATTGGGGCATTTTGTTGTGAAGAAAATAGTTACAATTGACATACAGTATTAGATTTGCGCAATGCAGCTTCATTACCTTACCTGTAATAACAGTATGCATCGTCCCGAACGGAGACCAGAGTCGCGAGAAGAGCACGCCGCCGCCCGCTCAGTACAACCGTCCACTCGCTAATACTGTCGACTGACTACTACCTCTCCCGACCCGCCACATATAGATGACAACTGTTCCTGCCGACCCGCTACGTGCTACTAGTGTCGTGTGGCGCAGACTAGCGACGATAAGAAACGCTCTGGTCAGAGATTGTGTCGTGCCTCGCCATCGCTGGTAATGAGTACATACGTGTTTCAGCGCGCGTACCGGAAGACGCAGTGCGGAGCCAGAGACTGTGTTGTCGAGGCCGTCGACGCAGTGCATGTCGGTCGGTCGAGTGCGTGCGGGAGGGCAGAGAGGCAGCGTCGGCACGGAGATGCACGCACGGGGGCTGCGGCGTGGCGCGTTTGCGGTAGGCGCCTTTGGTGGCAACGGCCGGGACAAGCAGCGGTGTATGGTGTGGTGCGGGCCGGACAGGGGCGGAGGAGGAGGAGGAGGCGGCGCGACGATGGCATTGGGGCGGAAACGGGGACGGGGACGGCGACGGCGGATGTTGAGAGGCGTCACGCGCGGACCGACACAGACGCACAGATAGATAGGTAGGAAGAAGAAGAAGGGGCGGCTGGTGAGTGAGTGCAATTTAGGCGGTAGACACAAGAGGTCGGCACGGCATTTGCGTGATGTGGCGTTGTGACGGGGTGTGCTCGCTTGCCTCGTTTTGTTGATGCGCGCAGGAAGATGTGCAGAGCAGCGGCGGGCGGCTCGGCTCGGTTCGGTTTGGCCCGGCGGGCCGCGCTGTTGTCGCGGACGTGAGCGCCCCCTGGCGGGTGGCCGGAGGCGGCGCGGCGTGTTGGACGTGTGGCTGGCGGCAGTGCACAATTGCGAGTGGCTGGCGGTGTGGCGGTTGGCGCGTCGGGCGGCCGAGAGAGAGGAGAGGTATGTGTTTGCGGGCGCCTTTGCTGCGCGGCGTCGTGCAGGGCGGGCGGGCGGGCGCCTGTCGACTGTGTGTGTGTGTGTGTGTGTGTGGTGGCGAATTGGCGGCGTTGTGCTCCGGCCGAAGGCGTCTGGAGAGGAGAGTTGGTCGTGATGTCATGTCGCGCCGTGTCATGTTTGCGAAACGGCTGCCGAGAGGTGTGGTGGTAGCGAGCCGGTCGGTGTCGGTGCGATGGGAATGTGCGTTTGGCGGTTTCGGTGTGCTTTTTGCGGCGTGAGAGTGGGGCGGGCGGGCAGGCTTGCTGTTGTTGGTTCCTTGTGTCTTGTGTGTAGCTTGATGGCAACGTGGAAGGGCGCCGGTTTCGAGCCGTGCGTGTGGTTGTCGACGTTGACTGGTTGGGGTGTGCCGTTGCACGTGCATGTTTGGGTCGTTGGTGTGGTTTTGGCTGGCTGGCTGGCTGGCTGGCTGTGTGTGTGTACGACGGGAAGGGGGAGGCGGCGGTGGATAGTGCAGTAGTTGTGTCGTTGGCACGGGCGTCGGGTGCGGCTGTGCGTAGTGGCGGAAAGGTGTCGGTTGCGGGAAGCGAGGCCGTCGTTGGCGGTGTCGCGTGCCTTCGTGAATCGAGTGGGGGCGGGGAAAGGAGCAGCGTGCCGCTGCGTCGTGGCCGTTAGCCAGAGGCTGTGCTTTGATAGTTTTGTGGACGGTTCGTGCGAGGCGATTTGTTGCCTGCCCTATGTTTGTTTGTTTGTTGTTTTGGAGACGACGACTGGTTGGTGGCGTGCGCGCGAGCGAAGTGGCGGTGTGCGTTTCCCGTGTCGACTGCCGGCCGGCGACAGGTGCGCCGTCGGTGGGGTGGGTGGCCGGCACAAGTAGGGGCGGCGGCGTCGTTGCGGTGTGTTTGTGTTGTCGGCGACAGCTGTTTGTGCGGTGCGTGTGAATGGTGGTGCAAACGTGTGCTGGCGTTGAGGCTGCGACCGCGGCGTGTTGTTGGTTGATGTTGAACAGCGGCTGTGTGCGGTGGTGGTGTTGCCGCACGTGCATCCGGCCCGGCGCGGAAAGCGCAGTTGCGGCGGCCCTTCGGTGCCAGCCACGTCGCGTGAGCGGCGGGTTGCTCTGGTCGACACGTGGTGCTCTGGTTTGTTGTTTGGTGCCCTTTGGCCGGTGGGTGGTCCGTGTGTCTCGGTATCTGGTCGTGGTCGTGCTGCCCGTTTGTCGGCGTTGTCCTGTGGCTTCGCTTTTGTTTTTGCGGCGTGCCGACGACCCGACGCGACCTTTACACCCAAAGTGTGGCGCCCGAAGGTGAACCAACGTCGTAATCCGACCTGGGCGCTTAAGCTCTAAGCCTAAGCTGAGCGAACCGAACCTGTAGCGTTGCGTAGCGTGAGGTGCGGTGAGGTCAGCCTCAGCGCCAAGTAAGCCAAGCTGTCCGGCCGTGAGGTGGGTGGGTAGGTAGGTGCGGCTGCTGCGGCCACCTGACGCCCGACGTGTGTTTGAATGCTTAACCTAAGTTTGAGGCTTAACCTAACCCAAGTGGCCTTAACCTAACCTAACCTAACCTAACCTCTGACGCCCGACGTGTGTTTGAATGCTTAACCTAAGTTTGACGCTTAACCTAACACCGACCCTTAACCTAACCGAGGTGCCCCTAACCTAACCTTAATGTAACGTAACCTAACCTAACCTCTGACGCCTGACGTGTGTTTTGAATGCTTAACCTAACCCAAGTGCCCTTAACCTAACCCACGTCCACCGAACCTAACCGAGACGTGTGAACCTAATGTCTAACTCGTAACGCGTGATGTTGGCTGTCGTGTGTGCTGACGGCAGATTGGGTTGGTCTGTAGTTGCGGATTTCGGGTTTGCCTCGGGCGAGGGGTTGGCTCGTAAGCGGCGAGGGGCGCTCCGGCGGAGCATGTTGCTTTGCAGGCGGCGCCCGTTTTTGCGGCGGGCACAATTGAAATTGTTGGGAAACGAACGAAAGGGCTGTGAATGTTGGCGGGCGAGAGGAGGAGGACGTGGCCCGACGGCTGCGGGCCGATCGGGAAACGGTGGGAGGGCGATGGGGCGGCGGAGGTGCGTTTGCACGGCCGTCATCGCCGCACGCCTCCGCTTGTGTGGCTGTGGCGCCGGCCGCGCTGGCCGGGCTGCCGCGGCGACGGTGCGGGGCTTTTGCCGAAGGTTTGGCCATTGTGGCCGGTCGCCGGCTGGGGCTGTGGGGGCGGCATTTGGGCGTGGGCGGCGATTCTCGGCGGGCCGACCCAGGCTGTAGCGCGCGGTGGCTGCAGTTTGGCCGTGGTTTGCGGCGCTGCCGTGGCGACTGGTTGGCGACTGTGGTGTGGCTGTGTGTAGCCCCATCCTCGGTGGTTTGAAAGGCGCGGGTGGTTGTGGCGCAGGTGTGGGGCTGCTCCGCACAGGCTGTCGGACGTTGGGCGGTAGCAAGCGCGGGAGGCGCGGCGCGGCGGCGCGCAGAGTGGCGGCCGCTCTCTCGGCCGTCCGCGCCCGCCCGCGACACTGGCTGGGCCTGTGCGTCGAGGCGGCTATTCCTCTGCTGTGCGCTCCGCTCGCTGCGTGTCTCCTCTCGCTCTCGCTGCTCGCTGTGTGTTAACGCGCGTCGTCGAAATGGCAGATCAGGCGGCTACGAACGAGACTGCTGCGGCACCCGCCGCCACCGGCACTACGAAGAAGGCAAAGTCTGCGTCGTCTGCGAAGAAGCCGCGCGCCAAGCCTGCGCACCCGCGCACCTCTGAGATGGTGACGGCCGCCATCAAGAGTCTGAAGGAGCGCGGCGGATCGTCGCTGCAGGCGATCAAGAAGTACATTGCCGCGCACTACAAGCTGGACGCGGAGAAGCTGGCGCCGTTTATCAAGAAGTACCTCAAGTCGGCCGTGGTGGCGGGCGAGCTGGTGCAGACGAAGGGGAAGGGCGCGTCCGGCTCTTTCAAGCTTGCCGGCGCCGGCGGCGGGGCGGCTGAGGGCGGCAAGGCTCGTGCTGGCGGTGCCAAGAAGAAGCGCGCCGCTCCGGCCAGCAAGGAGAAGAAGGGCGCCCGTGCGGCCGGCGCAAAGAAGGCTGGTGGCGTGAAGGCGGCGACTGGTCGGAAGGCGGGCGCCGCCAAGAAGGCGTCTGCGGCGTCGGCCGCTCCCGCCGGTGCGAAGAAGGCGGCTGCTGCCAAGCCGGCCAAGGCCAAGTCGCCGTCGAAGGCGAAGAAGGCCGCCAAGGTTCCGACGAAGAAGCCGAAGGCGCCGCGCCCGAAGAAGGCGACGACGCCGTCTAAGGCGAAGGCTTCGCCCAAGAAGAAGAAGTAGAGAGGAATGGGAAAGGAAGGGTTGGCGGTTGACTCCGTCGTCCGCACCCCCCGTCCCCGTCGTCTAGTGGCGCGCAACAGACGCGCGGCCCAAAACGGCCCTTCTCAGGGCCATCAAAGCACGTCGGGAAGGTTTTGATTGTCGTGTTTGTGTTGCGGTGTGGTTGTGTCGTCTGGCGTTTCTGTATGCCCGTGTGTGGATACTGTTTGCGTGCCGTGGTGGTTGGATTGCGGGGGGGGGGTCGGTGGCGGGTGCGGGCGGCGGTAGCGGTTTTGTCGTTGCGGTTGATTGTCGCCGTTTTTTTTTTTTTGGTCGCGGCCGGCCGACGGTTGGTTTTGTGTCATGTTGTTTGAATACTTTGGTTGGCCTGCCTGCCGTCTTCTCGGATGTGTCTTGTCTTGTGTGTGTGTTCTTGCAACGGGGGCGGGGGACGTTGAGATGTGGAAAGGGTCGGTGGCGTTGGACGTGCCTGGCTTTTTGTTTCGTTTTCTTTTCGAAACGAAGCGGCGGCCGGCCGTGTGGTTGACGGCGTCGGCCGATGGGTATTGTGCGCTTTGAGCGCCGCGCCGGGGAGGCATGATGTTGATTGTTGCGCGCGCCAGCAAGCTGGCAGGGGAGAGCGGCTGTGGCGGACGGACGGGAAGTGGAAGTGGTGTTTTGTCTTTGGTTCTGTGGTTGTGGGGCGAGAGGCGACCGACAAAGTTTGCTCGCGACGGAGTGATGTTAGTGGCCCTTAAAAGGGCCGTTTTGTTTGTTGCGTGCGTGGGCGGTGCCCAGCGGCTGGCGCGGTGTTTAGGCGCGCTCGCCGCGGATGCGGCGCGCGAGCTGGATGTCCTTGGGCATGATGGTGACGCGCTTGGCGTGGATTGCGCACAGGTTGGTGTCTTCGAAGAGGCCGACGAGGTAGGCCTCGCTGGCCTCCTGCAGGGCCATGACCGCGGAGCTCTGGAAGCGCAGGTCGGTCTTGAAGTCCTGGGCGATCTCGCGCACTAGGCGCTGGAATGGCAGCTTGCGGATGAGCAGCTCTGTGCTCTTCTGGTAGCGCCTGATTTCTCGCAGGGCGACGGTGCCCGGCCTGTAGCGGTGGGGCTTCTTGACGCCGCCGGTGGCGGGCGCGCTCTTCCTCGCCGCCTTGGTGGCGAGCTGTTTGCGCGGCGCCTTTCCGCCGGTGGACTTGCGGGCCGTTTGCTTTGTGCGGGCCATAGCGGTAGCGGTTAGCGGAGCGGCGTGGAGGCGAGCGAGGTGCTGCGTCGGGTGCTGCCTTGACGACACGGGCGCGCGCCAGCCACCGTGGTGCGCTTATATGCCCTCGGTTGCGCGTGGTGGGGGGAGGGCGGGCCAGAGTCTATATAGGGGGGCTGGCGCGTGCGCCGGGCGCAGACCGTAGCCGACTCGCTAGCGCCGGGTGAGGAGCCAGCCGCTGCAGCAGACGCTTTGCTTGCCTTGAGCTTTTTGAGGATTTAGAAGAGATGACTGGCCGCGGCAAGGGAGGAAAGGGGCTCGGCAAGGGTGGCGCCAAGCGGCACCGCAAGGTGTTGCGCGACAACATCCAGGGCATCACGAAGCCCGCGATCCGCCGCCTGGCTCGCAGGGGCGGCGTGAAGCGCATCTCTGGTCTGATCTACGAGGAGACCCGCGGAGTGCTGAAGGTGTTCCTGGAGAACGTGATCCGCGACGCGGTGACGTACACTGAGCACGCCAAGCGCAAGACTGTGACGGCCATGGACGTGGTGTACGCCCTGAAGAGGCAGGGGCGCACCCTGTACGGTTTCGGCGGTTAGGCGCGTCGCAGCCGGTGTGCTGTGCCGCGTTGGCCTTCCCGCGGCCGTGGGAGAGACGAAAACGGCCCTTTTCAGGGCCACCACACTGTTCGGAAATTGAAAAGTGCGAAAGAGTCTGTGTTGTTGCTGCGTGTGTTGCCTGCCTGCCTTGTTTCTTTCATTCTTCATTTCGTTTGCGTTTGACTGACGTGACGTGACTGGGAGAAAGGAAAGGAAGCGGGTCTTGTGGCTGTGTGTGTGTGTGTGTGTGTGTGTGTGTGTGTGTGTGTGTGTGTGTGCGTGCGCGCGCGCGCGAGAGAGGGCGTTGTGTGTGTGTTTGTTTTGTTTATCGATCGATGGAGACGCCGGGCTGTGTGTTGTTGTTGTTGTTGTTGTGCGAGAGGCGGTGAATATTTGCGTGGTTTTGGCTGTGTGTTTGCGGCGGCGTTGGAGTTGCCGAGGCAAGGCGTGCCCATAGGCGGCCGGATCAGCTGTTTCGTTTGTATGGGGCGCGCGGGAGTGGAGGGCGGTGTGTCGACACGCTCGTTTAACAGTTGGTGATTATTGCTGTCGTTGTCGTTTGGAAGGCGACTGTGCGTGCGTGGAGGTGCTTGAGGCAAACGAAAAACAAAAGAGAAACGTGTGTGTGGCCACACGGGCTGTGGACGACAAGATGGCGGCGGCTCTTCTTGTTGTTCTTCTCTCTTTCCTTTAGTCCTCTACCGTTAGAGGGGGAGTTGGTGGAGGTTATTGTCGCCTGTGGACATTTGCTCCTCTTTTCTGTGTGTTGTTCTTATCTTTGGTAGTGTGCTTTTTCGGACGTTGCTGTTTGTTGAGAGTGATTATGTGTTCTGTTTGTGCTACTGCTGGAGTAGCGACTCGGGTCTTGCACATCTGTCCCTGTGGTGTTCATATTGCCCAAGGGTCAAGACGTAATAGTCATTTTCTGAATTCCGCGCGGTGGCGTAGAACGCTTGTGCCAGGGCGCGGAATCGTGTTGTGGGTGGTTGTAGGCAGGTCTGCCGCGGGGACGTGTAAGGCCCGTCGTAGAGCGCTCTGCTTTGGACCCTTCTGTAGGCGATGCATCGTCGACCTGGCTGCATAGCCCCTATAGAGGGCGCGCATATTTCCAGTATCGCTACCCCTGTTGCGGGGTCGAGGGAACAGGGGTACAGGATCTGCATCCTGGCGTGAGCGTTTGTGCCAAGTTGCCCTATGTGACACTTCGATGTCAGGCGTGACACCGAGGTACCTCGCAGAATATCTGCCCCTGCAATCGTAGCAGTTGGTATGGTCTTCTTGCCGGCGGCGGCTGTGGAAGTGAAGTTAAGTTAAAGTAAAGTAAAGTAAAGCAAAGCGCGGCGAGGACGACTGAAATTTTGCTTTGGACGTAGGTTTGTGTGGTGGCCCTGAAAAGGGCCGATTGTTGTGAGCCGAGCCGGGCCGGCAAAGCGCGTTGCGTGCAGGGGAGCACGCAGCGCTGCTGGGCGGCGGGTCCGCGTGCCGATTGCCTGGCCTCTCTGTTTAGGCCTTCTTCTCGGTCTTCTTTGGCAGCAGGACGGCCTGGATGTTGGGCAGGACACCACCCTGTGCGATGGTGACGCCCGACAGGAGCTTGTTGAGCTCCTCGTCGTTGCGGATGGCAAGCTGCAGGTGGCGCGGGATGATGCGCGTCTTCTTGTTGTCGCGGGCCGCGTTTCCGGCCAGCTCGAGCACCTCAGCCGCGAGGTACTCCATGACGGCGGCGAGGTAGACGGGCGCCCCGGCGCCGACGCGCTCGGCGTAGTTTCCCTTGCGCAGGAGGCGGTGGATTCTGCCGACCGGGAACTGGAGCCCGGCCCTGCTTGAGCGGGACTTTGACTTGCCCTTGACTTTGCCTCCCTTTCCGCGTCCGGACATGGCGATGCGCTGTGGTGTAAAAAAACGAGACGAGACGAAGGACGGTGCGAGCCGCAGCGAGTCGAGCAGCGGAGTGGCGGCGCCGCCAGGGGTGGGGGTCCTTTATGCTCTCGGGTGCGGCGGCCGGTTGCGCTCGCGGCCCATTGGTCGGCGGCCGCAACGGGGCGAGCTGGTAAAGGTGCGGCGGCGGGGCGCGCTGGGTGCCACTGTGTGGGGAGACGCTGACTAGAGCGGAGCGCTTGCTGCTGGTGTTGCTGCCGTACGTTCTTGTTTGTTTGCGATGCCGCCCAAGACTAGCGGGAAGGCCGCCAAGAAGGCTGGCAAGGCGCAGAAGAACATTTCGAAGGGCGACAAGAAGAAGAAGCGCAAGAGGAAGGAGAGCTATGCCATCTACATCTACAAGGTGCTGAAGCAGGTGCACCCTGACACGGGCATCTCGTCGAAGGCGATGAGCATCATGAACAGCTTCGTGAACGACATTTTCGAGCGCATCGCGGCCGAGGCGTCTCGCCTGGCGCACTACAACAAGCGCTCGACCATCACGTCCCGCGAGATCCAGACCGCTGTGCGGCTGTTGCTGCCTGGCGAGCTGGCCAAGCACGCCGTGAGCGAGGGCACGAAGGCGGTGACCAAGTACACGAGCTCCAAGTAAGGAGGTGGCTCTGGAATGGAAGGAGATCCTCCGTTGCGAGAGCGGCAAAACGGCCCTTTTCAGGGCCACCAAATGGCCTTTGCGGGAAGGGCGGAATTGTTGTTGTTGTTGTTTTTGTTTTGTTTTGTGTGTGAGTGGGTGGACGGTGGCAATAGCTACCGCTTTGGTTGCGACGCGACGGGGTGGGGTGGCCGATGCGATGAATAATTTGATTGTTTATGGGGCGCGTCGCGTGTCGCGTGTTGCGGGGTGCGGCCACGGTGTGACGTGGAATGGAGGCACGTGCGCACAAGTCGTTGTCTGCGAGGGGGGGGGGGGGAAGTGCGATCGGTGATGTGCCCTTTGGATGGAGGTGCCGGTTAGTTACGTGACGGGTGGAAACGACACGCGATTGTTGGGAATGTCAGTGTGTAACGACGGCCGTTTGCGGGTCGGTTTGCACGCCATATATGGCGAGGGTGAAATGTGTCTGTAAATGCAGCGTGGAGGCGTGTGAGTGACGTTTAAATGTGAACGCGCATTGAGACACACCACTGTGTATTGCATTGTACGGGCGACACGCACGATGATATGTACCTTTCCCCCGACTCTGATTTCGATAGTCGTGTCTGACCGACTGTGTCTGCTTGTGTGCGTACGACGCACGCACACCGACGTCGTCATTGAAGATGCATGCTCGCGTGTCCAGTGCAGTACAGTAGAGTAAGCGCGACGCTAGAAGACGACGGTCGCTTTGGCGAATGTGCGTACACGTGTTTGTGTGTATGTCGGTGATGTGGTCCGATCCGTCGCCTCTGGGAAACTGTCGATCGGCGCGGTACACCGGACGTCTTGAACACCCGTCATACCGTCATACCGTCATACCGTTGGTACACCGTCGCGCTGAGAACGGTTACCGAAAGGTGAACGAACCTCTGATCGGTCGAATGTCTGGGCAGAACGTGAGGAGAGAATGGTGGAGGAAAGGACAGAGGGGAAAAAACAAATATATATATATAGAGAGAGAGAGAGAGAGAGAGAGAGAGAGAGAGAAAACGGAAAAAAAACCAAACAAAACGGAGAAACGCAGTGTAGAGCAACGGAACGTTCCCGTGTCGGAGGTGTATTGTAGCCGCACTGAAATGCGCGTAACGGCGCGGCGGCAAGTGTCTGCCGTGGTGAACGTTACCTTTGACGGCTGAATTGTGCGTTGCGTTGCTTTGCTTTCCCGGATGTGTATGTAACGTAACGTTCGTTGAGATGGTTCTGAGGAAGAATGTACGACAGTGCCCGTGCCGTCTATGTTCGTGTGCAAAGCCATTGTGTGTGTGTGTGTGTGTGTGTGTGTTGTTTTGAGAATTGCGTCCGGGAATGGCGGTGGGCGTGCCCTGCATGTGGCCCGGAAGGCTGTTCGTTTCGCGGTAGTGTGTGGACAGGGGAGGGGCACGCGTAACGCTGCTGGCATGGCATGGCATGGCATTCGGGAGATGGGAGGGGGCAAACGAAGAAAACAAGACGCGGAGGCTATAAAGACGGGGAGGGGCGCGGTGTGGGTGGCTTGCGCTGCGCTCGGCTGGCGCGTGCGGCGTTGTTTTTGTGCAAAAGAAGAGAAAACGAATGGGTTGCCGGGAGGGGGCCGTTGTGGTGTAGCCGCAGACGCGGCTGTCAGTGAACGTGGTGAGACCGAGGGATGCGGGAGGGGCGGGGGCGGGGAAGACGCTAGAAGAAGGAGAAAAACGCTGCTGCAACCAACATAAAATGAGGCCCTTTGTAACCTGCCAGCAACAAAACAACAACAAAAAAAAAAAAAGGCGTCTATCAACATTGAATGTAAATGGAAATGGACCCAAGTGTAACCTCCCCGCACAAATAGTCGTAAGTAAGTGAGTGAGTGAGTGAGTGAGTGAGTGAGTGAGTGAATGATGATAAAAATGTGCCAGAATGTTGTTAACGTCCCTAGAAAATGAACGAACGAAGATTGATGAGAAACGCGCGATAATATGATGAATGGAAATAATGAACCATGAACATCTCAACAGACATAATTGAAAACCCGATAAACGTTGTAAGGGCAGCGCTGGCTGACCTTCGGCCCTGTGTATTCTGAAACGCCCCCCTTTGAACAACAATGTATACAAAACTGTGCTTAAACTGACACACAATATTTTGAGCGCAACGCAATCTGACTATCAAAGATCCCTGCAAAAGAATGGCCCTGAGTAACATTAAAGTACACCTGTCGGAAATCACTTACCTCACAAAAATCTTCATTACTCGAACTACTGCAATACAGCGAGCACCACTGCTGCCAGCTAAATAAGAGATTCCAAACTACGGAGGGCACTAACTACCGATAGGGATAGTTAGCAAAGTAAAGATGTTTAATAGAGAACAACAAACAATGTATTTACCCTTAATATCATCACCAGTCATAATATATGTAATTTGAAACGTCCGCCATCTCTGTCCTCACATGCACCAGTGCTGGCGGCTCACCCCTAACTGCGCAACGCTACGCGCTGTTCACATCCAGCTATAGCAGTTCATGACAACAACAATGCAAACTAGCCACAGACTGCACACAGCACAGGCAGTGATTTTCACGCGGAGCGCTACGTGGCATTACCAATATAAAAATCTAAACAAACAGCGTACGTACAAATTAGAATAAAAAGAGCAAAAGATCGTTACGTCAAAAAAAAAAAAAAAAAAAACAAAAAAGACAAAAGAGAAAAAACAAACTGCATCTATATGTGCTCTTAACTGTAGATACCTGTACACAGCGTCGTGCAATGAATGCCGGCTCACATTTAATTTTGATTGTTGGAGGAAATGCGTAGGAAATATTATTTAAATGGAAATGAATGGTTGTACTTTAAAAAAGTTTGTTTGGAAACAAAGTATTATTGGGGCATTTTGTTGTGAAGAAAATAGTTACAATTGACATACAGTATTAGATTTGCGCAATGCAGCTTCATTACCTTACCTGTAATAACAGTATGCATCGTCCCGAACGGAGACCAGAGTCGCGAGAAGAGCACGCCGCCGCCCGCTCAGTACAACCGTCCACTCGCTAATACTGTCGACTGACTACTACCTCTCCCGACCCGCCACATATAGATGACAACTGTTCCTGCCGACCCGCTACGTGCTACTAGTGTCGTGTGGCGCAGACTAGCGACGATAAGAAACGCTCTGGTCAGAGATTGTGTCGTGCCTCGCCATCGCTGGTAATGAGTACATACGTGTTTCAGCGCGCGTACCGGAAGACGCAGTGCGGAGCCAGAGACTGTGTTGTCGAGGCCGTCGACGCAGTGCATGTCGGTCGGTCGAGTGCGTGCGGGAGGGCAGAGAGGCAGCGTCGGCACGGAGATGCACGCACGGGGGCTGCGGCGTGGCGCGTTTGCGGTAGGCGCCTTTGGTGGCAACGGCCGGGACAAGCAGCGGTGTATGGTGTGGTGCGGGCCGGACAGGGGCGGAGGAGGAGGAGGAGGCGGCGCGACGATGGCATTGGGGCGGAAACGGGGACGGGGACGGCGACGGCGGATGTTGAGAGGCGTCACGCGCGGACCGACACAGACGCACAGATAGATAGGTAGGAAGAAGAAGAAGGGGCGGCTGGTGAGTGAGTGCAATTTAGGCGGTAGACACAAGAGGTCGGCACGGCATTTGCGTGATGTGGCGTTGTGACGGGGTGTGCTCGCTTGCCTCGTTTTGTTGATGCGCGCAGGAAGATGTGCAGAGCAGCGGCGGGCGGCTCGGCTCGGTTCGGTTTGGCCCGGCGGGCCGCGCTGTTGTCGCGGACGTGAGCGCCCCCTGGCGGGTGGCCGGAGGCGGCGCGGCGTGTTGGACGTGTGGCTGGCGGCAGTGCACAATTGCGAGTGGCTGGCGGTGTGGCGGTTGGCGCGTCGGGCGGCCGAGAGAGAGGAGAGGTATGTGTTTGCGGGCGCCTTTGCTGCGCGGCGTCGTGCAGGGCGGGCGGGCGGGCGCCTGTCGACTGTGTGTGTGTGTGTGTGTGTGTGGCGAATTGGCGGCGTTGTGCTCCGGCCGAAGGCGTCTGGAGAGGAGAGTTGGTCGTGATGTCATGTCGCGCCGTGTCATGTTTGCGAAACGGCTGCCGAGAGGTGTGGTGGTAGCGAGCCGGTCGGTGTCGGTGCGATGGGAATGTGCGTTTGGCGGTTTCGGTGTGCTTTTTGCGGCGTGAGAGTGGGGCGGGCGGGCAGGCTTGCTGTTGTTGGTTCCTTGTGTCTTGTGTGTAGCTTGATGGCAACGTGGAAGGGCGCCGGTTTCGAGCCGTGCGTGTGGTTGTCGACGTTGACTGGTTGGGGTGTGCCGTTGCACGTGCATGTTTGGGTCGTTGGTGTGGTTTTGGCTGGCTGGCTGGCTGGCTGGCTGTGTGTGTGTACGACGGGAAGGGGGAGGCGGCGGTGGATAGTGCAGTAGTTGTGTCGTTGGCACGGGCGTCGGGTGCGGCTGTGCGTAGTGGCGGAAAGGTGTCGGTTGCGGGAAGCGAGGCCGTCGTTGGCGGTGTCGCGTGCCTTCGTGAATCGAGTGGGGGCGGGGAAAGGAGCAGCGTGCCGCTGCGTCGTGGCCGTTAGCCAGAGGCTGTGCTTTGATAGTTTTGTGGACGGTTCGTGCGAGGCGATTTGTTGCCTGCCCTATGTTTGTTTGTTTGTTGTTTTGGAGACGACGACTGGTTGGTGGCGTGCGCGCGAGCGAAGTGGCGGTGTGCGTTTCCCGTGTCGACTGCCGGCCGGCGACAGGTGCGCCGTCGGTGGGGTGGGTGGCCGGCACAAGTAGGGGCGGCGGCGTCGTTGCGGTGTGTTTGTGTTGTCGGCGACAGCTGTTTGTGCGGTGCGTGTGAATGGTGGTGCAAACGTGTGCTGGCGTTGAGGCTGCGACCGCGGCGTGTTGTTGGTTGATGTTGAACAGCGGCTGTGTGCGGTGGTGGTGTTGCCGCACGTGCATCCGGCCCGGCGCGGAAAGCGCAGTTGCGGCGGCCCTTCGGTGCCAGCCACGTCGCGTGAGCGGCGGGTTGCTCTGGTCGACACGTGGTGCTCTGGTTTGTTGTTTGGTGCCCTTTGGCCGGTGGGTGGTCCGTGTGTCTCGGTATCTGGTCGTGGTCGTGCTGCCCGTTTGTCGGCGTTGTCCTGTGGCTTCGCTTTTGTTTTTGCGGCGTGCCGACGACCCGACGCGACCTTTACACCCAAAGTGTGGCGCCCGAAGGTGAACCAACGTCGTAATCCGACCTGGGCGCTTAAGCTCTAAGCCTAAGCTGAGCGAACCGAACCTGTAGCGTTGCGTAGCGTGAGGTGCGGTGAGGTCAGCCTCAGCGCCAAGTAAGCCAAGCTGTCCGGCCGTGAGGTGGGTGGGTAGGTAGGTGCGGCTGCTGCGGCCACCTGACGCCCGACGTGTGTTTGAATGCTTAACCTAAGTTTGAGGCTTAACCTAACCCAAGTGGCCTTAACCTAACCTAACCTAACCTAACCTCTGACGCCCGACGTGTGTTTGAATGCTTAACCTAAGTTTGACGCTTAACCTAACACCGACCCTTAACCTAACCGAGGTGCCCCTAACCTAACCTTAATGTAACGTAACCTAACCTAACCTCTGACGCCTGACGTGTGTTTTGAATGCTTAACCTAACCCAAGTGCCCTTAACCTAACCCACGTCCACCGAACCTAACCGAGACGTGTGAACCTAATGTCTAACTCGTAACGCGTGATGTTGGCTGTCGTGTGTGCTGACGGCAGATTGGGTTGGTCTGTAGTTGCGGATTTCGGGTTTGCCTCGGGCGAGGGGTTGGCTCGTAAGCGGCGAGGGGCGCTCCGGCGGAGCATGTTGCTTTGCAGGCGGCGCCCGTTTTTGCGGCGGGCACAATTGAAATTGTTGGGAAACGAACGAAAGGGCTGTGAATGTTGGCGGGCGAGAGGAGGAGGACGTGGCCCGACGGCTGCGGGCCGATCGGGAAACGGTGGGAGGGCGATGGGGCGGCGGAGGTGCGTTTGCACGGCCGTCATCGCCGCACGCCTCCGCTTGTGTGGCTGTGGCGCCGGCCGCGCTGGCCGGGCTGCCGCGGCGACGGTGCGGGGCTTTTGCCGAAGGTTTGGCCATTGTGGCCGGTCGCCGGCTGGGGCTGTGGGGGCGGCATTTGGGCGTGGGCGGCGATTCTCGGCGGGCCGACCCAGGCTGTAGCGCGCGGTGGCTGCAGTTTGGCCGTGGTTTGCGGCGCTGCCGTGGCGACTGGTTGGCGACTGTGGTGTGGCTGTGTGTAGCCCCATCCTCGGTGGTTTGAAAGGCGCGGGTGGTTGTGGCGCAGGTGTGGGGCTGCTCCGCACAGGCTGTCGGACGTTGGGCGGTAGCAAGCGCGGGAGGCGCGGCGCGGCGGCGCGCAGAGTGGCGGCCGCTCTCTCGGCCGTCCGCGCCCGCCCGCGACACTGGCTGGGCCTGTGCGTCGAGGCGGCTATTCCTCTGCTGTGCGCTCCGCTCGCTGCGTGTCTCCTCTCGCTCTCGCTGCTCGCTGTGTGTTAACGCGCGTCGTCGAAATGGCAGATCAGGCGGCTACGAACGAGACTGCTGCGGCACCCGCCGCCACCGGCACTACGAAGAAGGCAAAGTCTGCGTCGTCTGCGAAGAAGCCGCGCGCCAAGCCTGCGCACCCGCGCACCTCTGAGATGGTGACGGCCGCCATCAAGAGTCTGAAGGAGCGCGGCGGATCGTCGCTGCAGGCGATCAAGAAGTACATTGCCGCGCACTACAAGCTGGACGCGGAGAAGCTGGCGCCGTTTATCAAGAAGTACCTCAAGTCGGCCGTGGTGGCGGGCGAGCTGGTGCAGACGAAGGGGAAGGGCGCGTCCGGCTCTTTCAAGCTTGCCGGCGCCGGCGGCGGGGCGGCTGAGGGCGGCAAGGCTCGTGCTGGCGGTGCCAAGAAGAAGCGCGCCGCTCCGGCCAGCAAGGAGAAGAAGGGCGCCCGTGCGGCCGGCGCAAAGAAGGCTGGTGGCGTGAAGGCGGCGACTGGTCGGAAGGCGGGCGCCGCCAAGAAGGCGTCTGCGGCGTCGGCCGCTCCCGCCGGTGCGAAGAAGGCGGCTGCTGCCAAGCCGGCCAAGGCCAAGTCGCCGTCGAAGGCGAAGAAGGCCGCCAAGGTTCCGACGAAGAAGCCGAAGGCGCCGCGCCCGAAGAAGGCGACGACGCCGTCTAAGGCGAAGGCTTCGCCCAAGAAGAAGAAGTAGAGAGGAATGGGAAAGGAAGGGTTGGCGGTTGACTCCGTCGTCCGCACCCCCCGTCCCCGTCGTCTAGTGGCGCGCAACAGACGCGCGGCCCAAAACGGCCCTTCTCAGGGCCATCAAAGCACGTCGGGAAGGTTTTGATTGTCGTGTTTGTGTTGCGGTGTGGTTGTGTCGTCTGGCGTTTCTGTATGCCCGTGTGTGGATACTGTTTGCGTGCCGTGGTGGTTGGATTGCGGGGGGGGGGTCGGTGGCGGGTGCGGGCGGCGGTAGCGGTTTTGTCGTTGCGGTTGATTGTCGCCGTTTTTTTTTTTTGGTCGCGGCCGGCCGACGGTTGGTTTTGTGTCATGTTGTTTGAATACTTTGGTTGGCCTGCCTGCCGTCTTCTCGGATGTGTCTTGTCTTGTGTGTGTGTTCTTGCAACGGGGGCGGGGGACGTTGAGATGTGGAAAGGGTCGGTGGCGTTGGACGTGCCTGGCTTTTTGTTTCGTTTTCTTTTCGAAACGAAGCGGCGGCCGGCCGTGTGGTTGACGGCGTCGGCCGATGGGTATTGTGCGCTTTGAGCGCCGCGCCGGGGAGGCATGATGTTGATTGTTGCGCGCGCCAGCAAGCTGGCAGGGGAGAGCGGCTGTGGCGGACGGACGGGAAGTGGAAGTGGTGTTTTGTCTTTGGTTCTGTGGTTGTGGGGCGAGAGGCGACCGACAAAGTTTGCTCGCGACGGAGTGATGTTAGTGGCCCTTAAAAGGGCCGTTTTGTTTGTTGCGTGCGTGGGCGGTGCCCAGCGGCTGGCGCGGTGTTTAGGCGCGCTCGCCGCGGATGCGGCGCGCGAGCTGGATGTCCTTGGGCATGATGGTGACGCGCTTGGCGTGGATTGCGCACAGGTTGGTGTCTTCGAAGAGGCCGACGAGGTAGGCCTCGCTGGCCTCCTGCAGGGCCATGACCGCGGAGCTCTGGAAGCGCAGGTCGGTCTTGAAGTCCTGGGCGATCTCGCGCACTAGGCGCTGGAATGGCAGCTTGCGGATGAGCAGCTCTGTGCTCTTCTGGTAGCGCCTGATTTCTCGCAGGGCGACGGTGCCCGGCCTGTAGCGGTGGGGCTTCTTGACGCCGCCGGTGGCGGGCGCGCTCTTCCTCGCCGCCTTGGTGGCGAGCTGTTTGCGCGGCGCCTTTCCGCCGGTGGACTTGCGGGCCGTTTGCTTTGTGCGGGCCATAGCGGTAGCGGTTAGCGGAGCGGCGTGGAGGCGAGCGAGGTGCTGCGTCGGGTGCTGCCTTGACGACACGGGCGCGCGCCAGCCACCGTGGTGCGCTTATATGCCCTCGGTTGCGCGTGGTGGGGGGAAAAAAAAATATAGGATGGGGCCCCTCCACGCCCGCACCAACGTGGTGACCAAACCAAAAGTTCTACTGTCACCTCCGTAAGCATGTTAGTATTTGAATCAGGCGTCACAGGATGCAGGCTGTGATGTTATCCATGCGTCTGGGTAAGACTACTCATTAACATGGTCCATCGGAGATAGATAGTGGTCGAAAACGATCGAAGGGTAGCGGTTGTAAGAGCAGAGGGAAAAAAGTGCCAAGGCCAGCGCCAAGGGAAAAAAACCTCTGCGACAGTAGGACGGGTGGTAAGGGCAGTAGCGGTTTGCTAGCTGCGACAGAGCATGCAAGGTGAGGAGTGGTTAGCGTGAGGTACCGTGCAACGTTACCTATGTACTGCGTGGTCGTGTCGTTAGCTGGGTCAGTCCGGTGCTGCGGCTGGGCTCGCTTGTAGTCTCCTGGGCCGGCGGCGGTGGCTTACTCCCTGTAACATAAAAGTTCGGCGCGGCAGCTTGGCGACGCTTGTGCGATGAAGACTGCCCTATTAGCTTTTGCACCTTTCACCTGCGGTGCTGCTGGGGCAACCGCTGGGATAGGCGCAGGTACGACTGCGCTGTGGCCTTGGGCGAAGACTGCACGCAGTTGCCTCAAGGCCTCTTCCTTCTCTGCAGCCAAGGCGGCTGCGAAGGCAGCCCTCTCCGCCGCCATGACGGCTTTGAGGGCTGCTGTGGCCTCCTTCACGGCGGCCCCGAGGTCGAGGTCGCACTTCTTCGCGGGAGGGCGAGCTGCGTCCTGGCTGCCCGTTTCCGAGCGGCCGTCCCTGCCCCTGGCAGGTGGATCTGCTGCTGCGCCGTTCCTCAGCTGCGCCGGGCTGTTCTGCGCCCTACGCCGTTTCCGACGTCGTCTTCTCTTCTGCTGCTGCGTCGGTACGGCCGCGGCCGCTTCGCCGCCCCCGGCACGGCTGCGACTTGAGAAAGCCGCACAACCGCGCCAACTGGCGACGTGCGGGCCGCCACACCGGACACAAGTCGGCAAAGCGTTGCTGCCGCGGTCGCAGGCGCGGCTGTCGTGCTCGCCTGAGCACTTGACGCACCGCGCTGCGTTGCGGCAATACTTCGCTACATGGCCCTCGCCCTGGCACCTGAAGCACTGGGGCAGAGGGTCCATGGCGGTCGGGAGAGCCTCCGTCGTCACCGGGAAGCCCAGCAACTTCCGCAAGTCGAAGATGTCACTCCCGCCGTCGACCGTTTGCACGGTCACGGCATAGAGCGGCGCCCTCTTCCTGTTGGTCCGGTTGTGCAACCTTGCGGTTGCGCAACCAAACCCGGCTCGCAGCAGCCCTTCCCGGACCGCTGCCTCGTCACAGCACCAAGGCAACCCCCTGAGGAGTGCCTTGGTCGTCTTCATCCTTCCGTCGGAAGGTGTCTTATCACGCGCCGGCGGTGCGTCGACGACGTGGTCGGCCACTGCGACCTTGATCGCCCTGTGGTCGGCCACGTTTGCAGCTCGAACGCAGATCAGCGAGTCTGTATCAACAGACTCGTAGACCACCTCGTTCCGAGCGCAATTCGTGATGGAGTCGAACAGCGCTGTCCACGCGCCTTTGCACTTGACGTACAAAGGGGGAGCAGGCCGCGACTCGTCTTCACGGGAGTTCCTCGCATGGTCGGCAGACTCGGTGAGTCGCACAACCGAAGGACCCTTCGTAGCGGCAGGTTTCCTCTGCGCACCCTTCTTTCCCATGCTGCGAGGCGCGGAACACGACAATTTGCACGCGTTGTAATAACAACGCACGACAATCTGCTCTCCGCGGCGCCCACAGCACAGAAAACCTCTTCACGAGCTCTCAACGGCCGAGTAGGCTAAGCGCGCAACGGCAGCGATGCGCTCGCCTCGCCAGCTCAGGCCGCGTGGTGGGGGGAGGGCGGGCCAGAGTCTATATAGGGGGGCTGGCGCGTGCGCCGGGCGCAGACCGTAGCCGACTCGCTAGCGCCGGGTGAGGAGCCAGCCGCTGCAGCAGACGCTTTGCTTGCCTTGAGCTTTTTGAGGATTTAGAAGAGATGACTGGCCGCGGCAAGGGAGGAAAGGGGCTCGGCAAGGGTGGCGCCAAGCGGCACCGCAAGGTGTTGCGCGACAACATCCAGGGCATCACGAAGCCCGCGATCCGCCGCCTGGCTCGCAGGGGCGGCGTGAAGCGCATCTCTGGTCTGATCTACGAGGAGACCCGCGGAGTGCTGAAGGTGTTCCTGGAGAACGTGATCCGCGACGCGGTGACGTACACTGAGCACGCCAAGCGCAAGACTGTGACGGCCATGGACGTGGTGTACGCCCTGAAGAGGCAGGGGCGCACCCTGTACGGTTTCGGCGGTTAGGCGCGTCGCAGCCGGTGTGCTGTGCCGCGTTGGCCTTCCCGCGGCCGTGGGAGAGACGAAAACGGCCCTTTTCAGGGCCACCACACTGTTCGGAAATTGAAAAGTGCGAAAGAGTCTGTGTTGTTGCTGCGTGTGTTGCCTGCCTGCCTTGTTTCTTTCATTCTTCATTTCGTTTGCGTTTGACTGACGTGACGTGACTGGGAGAAAGGAAAGGAAGCGGGTCTTGTGGCTGTGTGTGTGTGTGTGTGTGTGTGTGTGTGTGTGTGTGTGTGTGTGTGCGTGCGCGCGCGCGCGAGAGAGGGCGTTGTGTGTGTGTTTGTTTTGTTTATCGATCGATGGAGACGCCGGGCTGTGTGTTGTTGTTGTTGTTGTTGTGCGAGAGGCGGTGAATATTTGCGTGGTTTTGGCTGTGTGTTTGCGGCGGCGTTGGAGTTGCCGAGGCAAGGCGTGCCCATAGGCGGCCGGATCAGCTGTTTCGTTTGTATGGGGCGCGCGGGAGTGGAGGGCGGTGTGTCGACACGCTCGTTTAACAGTTGGTGATTATTGCTGTCGTTGTCGTTTGGAAGGCGACTGTGCGTGCGTGGAGGTGCTTGAGGCAAACGAAAAACAAAAGAGAAACGTGTGTGTGGCCACACGGGCTGTGGACGACAAGATGGCGGCGGCTCTTCTTGTTGTTCTTCTCTCTTTCCTTTAGTCCTCTACCGTTAGAGGGGGAGTTGGTGGAGGTTATTGTCGCCTGTGGACATTTGCTCCTCTTTTCTGTGTGTTGTTCTTATCTTTGGTAGTGTGCTTTTTCGGACGTTGCTGTTTGTTGAGAGTGATTATGTGTTCTGTTTGTGCTACTGCTGGAGTAGCGACTCGGGTCTTGCACATCTGTCCCTGTGGTGTTCATATTGCCCAAGGGTCAAGACGTAATAGTCATTTTCTGAATTCCGCGCGGTGGCGTAGAACGCTTGTGCCAGGGCGCGGAATCGTGTTGTGGGTGGTTGTAGGCAGGTCTGCCGCGGGGACGTGTAAGGCCCGTCGTAGAGCGCTCTGCTTTGGACCCTTCTGTAGGCGATGCATCGTCGACCTGGCTGCATAGCCCCTATAGAGGGCGCGCATATTTCCAGTATCGCTACCCCTGTTGCGGGGTCGAGGGAACAGGGGTACAGGATCTGCATCCTGGCGTGAGCGTTTGTGCCAAGTTGCCCTATGTGACACTTCGATGTCAGGCGTGACACCGAGGTACCTCGCAGAATATCTGCCCCTGCAATCGTAGCAGTTGGTATGGTCTTCTTGCCGGCGGCGGCTGTGGAAGTGAAGTTAAGTTAAAGTAAAGTAAAGTAAAGCAAAGCGCGGCGAGGACGACTGAAATTTTGCTTTGGACGTAGGTTTGTGTGGTGGCCCTGAAAAGGGCCGATTGTTGTGAGCCGAGCCGGGCCGGCAAAGCGCGTTGCGTGCAGGGGAGCACGCAGCGCTGCTGGGCGGCGGGTCCGCGTGCCGATTGCCTGGCCTCTCTGTTTAGGCCTTCTTCTCGGTCTTCTTTGGCAGCAGGACGGCCTGGATGTTGGGCAGGACACCACCCTGTGCGATGGTGACGCCCGACAGGAGCTTGTTGAGCTCCTCGTCGTTGCGGATGGCAAGCTGCAGGTGGCGCGGGATGATGCGCGTCTTCTTGTTGTCGCGGGCCGCGTTTCCGGCCAGCTCGAGCACCTCAGCCGCGAGGTACTCCATGACGGCGGCGAGGTAGACGGGCGCCCCGGCGCCGACGCGCTCGGCGTAGTTTCCCTTGCGCAGGAGGCGGTGGATTCTGCCGACCGGGAACTGGAGCCCGGCCCTGCTTGAGCGGGACTTTGACTTGCCCTTGACTTTGCCTCCCTTTCCGCGTCCGGACATGGCGATGCGCTGTGGTGTAAAAAAACGAGACGAGACGAAGGACGGTGCGAGCCGCAGCGAGTCGAGCAGCGGAGTGGCGGCGCCGCCAGGGGTGGGGGTCCTTTATGCTCTCGGGTGCGGCGGCCGGTTGCGCTCGCGGCCCATTGGTCGGCGGCCGCAACGGGGCGAGCTGGTAAAGGTGCGGCGGCGGGGCGCGCTGGGTGCCACTGTGTGGGGAGACGCTGACTAGAGCGGAGCGCTTGCTGCTGGTGTTGCTGCCGTACGTTCTTGTTTGTTTGCGATGCCGCCCAAGACTAGCGGGAAGGCCGCCAAGAAGGCTGGCAAGGCGCAGAAGAACATTTCGAAGGGCGACAAGAAGAAGAAGCGCAAGAGGAAGGAGAGCTATGCCATCTACATCTACAAGGTGCTGAAGCAGGTGCACCCTGACACGGGCATCTCGTCGAAGGCGATGAGCATCATGAACAGCTTCGTGAACGACATTTTCGAGCGCATCGCGGCCGAGGCGTCTCGCCTGGCGCACTACAACAAGCGCTCGACCATCACGTCCCGCGAGATCCAGACCGCTGTGCGGCTGTTGCTGCCTGGCGAGCTGGCCAAGCACGCCGTGAGCGAGGGCACGAAGGCGGTGACCAAGTACACGAGCTCCAAGTAAGGAGGTGGCTCTGGAATGGAAGGAGATCCTCCGTTGCGAGAGCGGCAAAACGGCCCTTTTCAGGGCCACCAAATGGCCTTTGCGGGAAGGGCGGAATTGTTGTTGTTGTTGTTTTTGTTTTGTTTTGTGTGTGAGTGGGTGGACGGTGGCAATAGCTACCGCTTTGGTTGCGACGCGACGGGGTGGGGTGGCCGATGCGATGAATAATTTGATTGTTTATGGGGCGCGTCGCGTGTCGCGTGTTGCGGGGTGCGGCCACGGTGTGACGTGGAATGGAGGCACGTGCGCACAAGTCGTTGTCTGCGAGGGGGGGGGGGGGAAGTGCGATCGGTGATGTGCCCTTTGGATGGAGGTGCCGGTTAGTTACGTGACGGGTGGAAACGACACGCGATTGTTGGGAATGTCAGTGTGTAACGACGGCCGTTTGCGGGTCGGTTTGCACGCCATATATGGCGAGGGTGAAATGTGTCTGTAAATGCAGCGTGGAGGCGTGTGAGTGACGTTTAAATGTGAACGCGCATTGAGACACACCACTGTGTATTGCATTGTACGGGCGACACGCACGATGATATGTACCTTTCCCCCGACTCTGATTTCGATAGTCGTGTCTGACCGACTGTGTCTGCTTGTGTGCGTACGACGCACGCACACCGACGTCGTCATTGAAGATGCATGCTCGCGTGTCCAGTGCAGTACAGTAGAGTAAGCGCGACGCTAGAAGACGACGGTCGCTTTGGCGAATGTGCGTACACGTGTTTGTGTGTATGTCGGTGATGTGGTCCGATCCGTCGCCTCTGGGAAACTGTCGATCGGCGCGGTACACCGGACGTCTTGAACACCCGTCATACCGTCATACCGTCATACCGTTGGTACACCGTCGCGCTGAGAACGGTTACCGAAAGGTGAACGAACCTCTGATCGGTCGAATGTCTGGGCAGAACGTGAGGAGAGAATGGTGGAGGAAAGGACAGAGGGGAAAAAACAAATATATATATAGAGAGAGAGAGAGAGAGAGAGAGAGAGAGAGAGAGAAAACGGAAAAAAAACCAAACAAAACGGAGAAACGCAGTGTAGAGCAACGGAACGTTCCCGTGTCGGAGGTGTATTGTAGCCGCACTGAAATGCGCGTAACGGCGCGGCGGCAAGTGTCTGCCGTGGTGAACGTTACCTTTGACGGCTGAATTGTGCGTTGCGTTGCTTTGCTTTCCCGGATGTGTATGTAACGTAACGTTCGTTGAGATGGTTCTGAGGAAGAATGTACGACAGTGCCCGTGCCGTCTATGTTCGTGTGCAAAGCCATTGTGTGTGTGTGTGTGTGTGTGTGTGTTGTTTTGAGAATTGCGTCCGGGAATGGCGGTGGGCGTGCCCTGCATGTGGCCCGGAAGGCTGTTCGTTTCGCGGTAGTGTGTGGACAGGGGAGGGGCACGCGTAACGCTGCTGGCATGGCATGGCATGGCATTCGGGAGATGGGAGGGGGCAAACGAAGAAAACAAGACGCGGAGGCTATAAAGACGGGGAGGGGCGCGGTGTGGGTGGCTTGCGCTGCGCTCGGCTGGCGCGTGCGGCGTTGTTTTTGTGCAAAAGAAGAGAAAACGAATGGGTTGCCGGGAGGGGGCCGTTGTGGTGTAGCCGCAGACGCGGCTGTCAGTGAACGTGGTGAGACCGAGGGATGCGGGAGGGGCGGGGGCGGGGAAGACGCTAGAAGAAGGAGAAAAACGCTGCTGCAACCAACATAAAATGAGGCCCTTTGTAACCTGCCAGCAACAAAACAACAACAAAAAAAAAAAAAGGCGTCTATCAACATTGAATGTAAATGGAAATGGACCCAAGTGTAACCTCCCCGCACAAATAGTCGTAAGTAAGTGAGTGAGTGAGTGAGTGAGTGAGTGAGTGAGTGAATGATGATAAAAATGTGCCAGAATGTTGTTAACGTCCCTAGAAAATGAACGAACGAAGATTGATGAGAAACGCGCGATAATATGATGAATGGAAATAATGAACCATGAACATCTCAACAGACATAATTGAAAACCCGATAAACGTTGTAAGGGCAGCGCTGGCTGACCTTCGGCCCTGTGTATTCTGAAACGCCCCCCTTTGAACAACAATGTATACAAAACTGTGCTTAAACTGACACACAATATTTTGAGCGCAACGCAATCTGACTATCAAAGATCCCTGCAAAAGAATGGCCCTGAGTAACATTAAAGTACACCTGTCGGAAATCACTTACCTCACAAAAATCTTCATTACTCGAACTACTGCAATACAGCGAGCACCACTGCTGCCAGCTAAATAAGAGATTCCAAACTACGGAGGGCACTAACTACCGATAGGGATAGTTAGCAAAGTAAAGATGTTTAATAGAGAACAACAAACAATGTATTTACCCTTAATATCATCACCAGTCATAATATATGTAATTTGAAACGTCCGCCATCTCTGTCCTCACATGCACCAGTGCTGGCGGCTCACCCCTAACTGCGCAACGCTACGCGCTGTTCACATCCAGCTATAGCAGTTCATGACAACAACAATGCAAACTAGCCACAGACTGCACACAGCACAGGCAGTGATTTTCACGCGGAGCGCTACGTGGCATTACCAATATAAAAATCTAAACAAACAGCGTACGTACAAATTAGAATAAAAAGAGCAAAAGATCGTTACGTCAAAAAAAAAAAAAAAAAAAACAAAAAAGACAAAAGAGAAAAAACAAACTGCATCTATATGTGCTCTTAACTGTAGATACCTGTACACAGCGTCGTGCAATGAATGCCGGCTCACATTTAATTTTGATTGTTGGAGGAAATGCGTAGGAAATATTATTTAAATGGAAATGAATGGTTGTACTTTAAAAAAGTTTGTTTGGAAACAAAGTATTATTGGGGCATTTTGTTGTGAAGAAAATAGTTACAATTGACATACAGTATTAGATTTGCGCAATGCAGCTTCATTACCTTACCTGTAATAACAGTATGCATCGTCCCGAACGGAGACCAGAGTCGCGAGAAGAGCACGCCGCCGCCCGCTCAGTACAACCGTCCACTCGCTAATACTGTCGACTGACTACTACCTCTCCCGACCCGCCACATATAGATGACAACTGTTCCTGCCGACCCGCTACGTGCTACTAGTGTCGTGTGGCGCAGACTAGCGACGATAAGAAACGCTCTGGTCAGAGATTGTGTCGTGCCTCGCCATCGCTGGTAATGAGTACATACGTGTTTCAGCGCGCGTACCGGAAGACGCAGTGCGGAGCCAGAGACTGTGTTGTCGAGGCCGTCGACGCAGTGCATGTCGGTCGGTCGAGTGCGTGCGGGAGGGCAGAGAGGCAGCGTCGGCACGGAGATGCACGCACGGGGGCTGCGGCGTGGCGCGTTTGCGGTAGGCGCCTTTGGTGGCAACGGCCGGGACAAGCAGCGGTGTATGGTGTGGTGCGGGCCGGACAGGGGCGGAGGAGGAGGAGGAGGCGGCGCGACGATGGCATTGGGGCGGAAACGGGGACGGGGACGGCGACGGCGGATGTTGAGAGGCGTCACGCGCGGACCGACACAGACGCACAGATAGATAGGTAGGAAGAAGAAGAAGGGGCGGCTGGTGAGTGAGTGCAATTTAGGCGGTAGACACAAGAGGTCGGCACGGCATTTGCGTGATGTGGCGTTGTGACGGGGTGTGCTCGCTTGCCTCGTTTTGTTGATGCGCGCAGGAAGATGTGCAGAGCAGCGGCGGGCGGCTCGGCTCGGTTCGGTTTGGCCCGGCGGGCCGCGCTGTTGTCGCGGACGTGAGCGCCCCCTGGCGGGTGGCCGGAGGCGGCGCGGCGTGTTGGACGTGTGGCTGGCGGCAGTGCACAATTGCGAGTGGCTGGCGGTGTGGCGGTTGGCGCGTCGGGCGGCCGAGAGAGAGGAGAGGTATGTGTTTGCGGGCGCCTTTGCTGCGCGGCGTCGTGCAGGGCGGGCGGGCGGGCGCCTGTCGACTGTGTGTGTGTGTGTGTGTGTGTGTGTGTGGCGAATTGGCGGCGTTGTGCTCCGGCCGAAGGCGTCTGGAGAGGAGAGTTGGTCGTGATGTCATGTCGCGCCGTGTCATGTTTGCGAAACGGCTGCCGAGAGGTGTGGTGGTAGCGAGCCGGTCGGTGTCGGTGCGATGGGAATGTGCGTTTGGCGGTTTCGGTGTGCTTTTTGCGGCGTGAGAGTGGGGCGGGCGGGCAGGCTTGCTGTTGTTGGTTCCTTGTGTCTTGTGTGTAGCTTGATGGCAACGTGGAAGGGCGCCGGTTTCGAGCCGTGCGTGTGGTTGTCGACGTTGACTGGTTGGGTGTGTGCCGTTGCACGTGCATGTTTGGGTCGTTGGTGTGGTTTTGGCTGGCTGGCTGGCTGGCTGGCTGTGTGTGTGTACGACGGGAAGGGGGAGGCGGCGGTGGATAGTGCAGTAGTTGTGTCGTTGGCACGGGCGTCGGGTGCGGCTGTGCGTAGTGGCGGAAAGGTGTCGGTTGCGGGAAGCGAGGCCGTCGTTGGCGGTGTCGCGTGCCTTCGTGAATCGAGTGGGGGCGGGGAAAGGAGCAGCGTGCCGCTGCGTCGTGGCCGTTAGCCAGAGGCTGTGCTTTGATAGTTTTGTGGACGGTTCGTGCGAGGCGATTTGTTGCCTGCCCTATGTTTGTTTGTTTGTTGTTTTGGAGACGACGACTGGTTGGTGGCGTGCGCGCGAGCGAAGTGGCGGTGTGCGTTTCCCGTGTCGACTGCCGGCCGGCGACAGGTGCGCCGTCGGTGGGGTGGGTGGCCGGCACAAGTAGGGGCGGCGGCGTCGTTGCGGTGTGTTTGTGTTGTCGGCGACAGCTGTTTGTGCGGTGCGTGTGAATGGTGGTGCAAACGTGTGCTGGCGTTGAGGCTGCGACCGCGGCGTGTTGTTGGTTGATGTTGAACAGCGGCTGTGTGCGGTGGTGGTGTTGCCGCACGTGCATCCGGCCCGGCGCGGAAAGCGCAGTTGCGGCGGCCCTTCGGTGCCAGCCACGTCGCGTGAGCGGCGGGTTGCTCTGGTCGACACGTGGTGCTCTGGTTTGTTGTTTGGTGCCCTTTGGCCGGTGGGTGGTCCGTGTGTCTCGGTATCTGGTCGTGGTCGTGCTGCCCGTTTGTCGGCGTTGTCCTGTGGCTTCGCTTTTGTTTTTGCGGCGTGCCGACGACCCGACGCGACCTTTACACCCAAAGTGTGGCGCCCGAAGGTGAACCAACGTCGTAATCCGACCTGGGCGCTTAAGCTCTAAGCCTAAGCTGAGCGAACCGAACCTGTAGCGTTGCGTAGCGTGAGGTGCGGTGAGGTCAGCCTCAGCGCCAAGTAAGCCAAGCTGTCCGGCCGTGAGGTGGGTGGGTAGGTAGGTGCGGCTGCTGCGGCCACCTGACGCCCGACGTGTGTTTGAATGCTTAACCTAAGTTTGAGGCTTAACCTAACCCAAGTGGCCTTAACCTAACCTAACCTAACCTAACCTCTGACGCCCGACGTGTGTTTGAATGCTTAACCTAAGTTTGACGCTTAACCTAACACCGACCCTTAACCTAACCGAGGTGCCCCTAACCTAACCTTAATGTAACGTAACCTAACCTAACCTCTGACGCCTGACGTGTGTTTTGAATGCTTAACCTAACCCAAGTGCCCTTAACCTAACCCACGTCCACCGAACCTAACCGAGACGTGTGAACCTAATGTCTAACTCGTAACGCGTGATGTTGGCTGTCGTGTGTGCTGACGGCAGATTGGGTTGGTCTGTAGTTGCGGATTTCGGGTTTGCCTCGGGCGAGGGGTTGGCTCGTAAGCGGCGAGGGGCGCTCCGGCGGAGCATGTTGCTTTGCAGGCGGCGCCCGTTTTTGCGGCGGGCACAATTGAAATTGTTGGGAAACGAACGAAAGGGCTGTGAATGTTGGCGGGCGAGAGGAGGAGGACGTGGCCCGACGGCTGCGGGCCGATCGGGAAACGGTGGGAGGGCGATGGGGCGGCGGAGGTGCGTTTGCACGGCCGTCATCGCCGCACGCCTCCGCTTGTGTGGCTGTGGCGCCGGCCGCGCTGGCCGGGCTGCCGCGGCGACGGTGCGGGGCTTTTGCCGAAGGTTTGGCCATTGTGGCCGGTCGCCGGCTGGGGCTGTGGGGGCGGCATTTGGGCGTGGGCGGCGATTCTCGGCGGGCCGACCCAGGCTGTAGCGCGCGGTGGCTGCAGTTTGGCCGTGGTTTGCGGCGCTGCCGTGGCGACTGGTTGGCGACTGTGGTGTGGCTGTGTGTAGCCCCATCCTCGGTGGTTTGAAAGGCGCGGGTGGTTGTGGCGCAGGTGTGGGGCTGCTCCGCACAGGCTGTCGGACGTTGGGCGGTAGCAAGCGCGGGAGGCGCGGCGCGGCGGCGCGCAGAGTGGCGGCCGCTCTCTCGGCCGTCCGCGCCCGCCCGCGACACTGGCTGGGCCTGTGCGTCGAGGCGGCTATTCCTCTGCTGTGCGCTCCGCTCGCTGCGTGTCTCCTCTCGCTCTCGCTGCTCGCTGTGTGTTAACGCGCGTCGTCGAAATGGCAGATCAGGCGGCTACGAACGAGACTGCTGCGGCACCCGCCGCCACCGGCACTACGAAGAAGGCAAAGTCTGCGTCGTCTGCGAAGAAGCCGCGCGCCAAGCCTGCGCACCCGCGCACCTCTGAGATGGTGACGGCCGCCATCAAGAGTCTGAAGGAGCGCGGCGGATCGTCGCTGCAGGCGATCAAGAAGTACATTGCCGCGCACTACAAGCTGGACGCGGAGAAGCTGGCGCCGTTTATCAAGAAGTACCTCAAGTCGGCCGTGGTGGCGGGCGAGCTGGTGCAGACGAAGGGGAAGGGCGCGTCCGGCTCTTTCAAGCTTGCCGGCGCCGGCGGCGGGGCGGCTGAGGGCGGCAAGGCTCGTGCTGGCGGTGCCAAGAAGAAGCGCGCCGCTCCGGCCAGCAAGGAGAAGAAGGGCGCCCGTGCGGCCGGCGCAAAGAAGGCTGGTGGCGTGAAGGCGGCGACTGGTCGGAAGGCGGGCGCCGCCAAGAAGGCGTCTGCGGCGTCGGCCGCTCCCGCCGGTGCGAAGAAGGCGGCTGCTGCCAAGCCGGCCAAGGCCAAGTCGCCGTCGAAGGCGAAGAAGGCCGCCAAGGTTCCGACGAAGAAGCCGAAGGCGCCGCGCCCGAAGAAGGCGACGACGCCGTCTAAGGCGAAGGCTTCGCCCAAGAAGAAGAAGTAGAGAGGAATGGGAAAGGAAGGGTTGGCGGTTGACTCCGTCGTCCGCACCCCCCGTCCCCGTCGTCTAGTGGCGCGCAACAGACGCGCGGCCCAAAACGGCCCTTCTCAGGGCCATCAAAGCACGTCGGGAAGGTTTTGATTGTCGTGTTTGTGTTGCGGTGTGGTTGTGTCGTCTGGCGTTTCTGTATGCCCGTGTGTGGATACTGTTTGCGTGCCGTGGTGGTTGGATTGCGGGGGGGGGGTCGGTGGCGGGTGCGGGCGGCGGTAGCGGTTTTGTCGTTGCGGTTGATTGTCGCCGTTTTTTTTTTTTGGTCGCGGCCGGCCGACGGTTGGTTTTGTGTCATGTTGTTTGAATACTTTGGTTGGCCTGCCTGCCGTCTTCTCGGATGTGTCTTGTCTTGTGTGTGTGTTCTTGCAACGGGGGCGGGGGACGTTGAGATGTGGAAAGGGTCGGTGGCGTTGGACGTGCCTGGCTTTTTGTTTCGTTTTCTTTTCGAAACGAAGCGGCGGCCGGCCGTGTGGTTGACGGCGTCGGCCGATGGGTATTGTGCGCTTTGAGCGCCGCGCCGGGGAGGCATGATGTTGATTGTTGCGCGCGCCAGCAAGCTGGCAGGGGAGAGCGGCTGTGGCGGACGGACGGGAAGTGGAAGTGGTGTTTTGTCCTTTGGTTCTGTGGTTGTGGGGCGAGGTCCATTCGATTTAGTCCCTGCAAGGCACTTAAATGTGATTTGAAGAGTAACCATGTAGATGTAGCACTGAAAGAACAAAGTGGAAACAAGGCCCTAGGAGTAGACGACATTCCGTCAGACATACTGATAAGCTTGGGAAAGCCAGCGATGACATATATCTTCCATCTCGTGCGTGGATTGCGCACAGGTTGGTGTCTTCGAAGAGGCCGACGAGGTAGGCCTCGCTGGCCTCCTGCAGGGCCATGACCGCGGAGCTCTGGAAGCGCAGGTCGGTCTTGAAGTCCTGGGCGATCTCGCGCACTAGGCGCTGGAATGGCAGCTTGCGGATGAGCAGCTCTGTGCTCTTCTGGTAGCGCCTGATTTCTCGCAGGGCGACGGTGCCCGGCCTGTAGCGGTGGGGCTTCTTGACGCCGCCGGTGGCGGGCGCGCTCTTCCTCGCCGCCTTGGTGGCGAGCTGTTTGCGCGGCGCCTTTCCGCCGGTGGACTTGCGGGCCGTTTGCTTTGTGCGGGCCATAGCGGTAGCGGTTAGCGGAGCGGCGTGGAGGCGAGCGAGGTGCTGCGTCGGGTGCTGCCTTGACGACACGGGCGCGCGCCAGCCACCGTGGTGCGCTTATATGCCCTCGGTTGCGCGTGGTGGGGGGAGGGCGGGCCAGAGTCTATATAGGGGGGCTGGCGCGTGCGCCGGGCGCAGACCGTAGCCGACTCGCTAGCGCCGGGTGAGGAGCCAGCCGCTGCAGCAGACGCTTTGCTTGCCTTGAGCTTTTTGAGGATTTAGAAGAGATGACTGGCCGCGGCAAGGGAGGAAAGGGGCTCGGCAAGGGTGGCGCCAAGCGGCACCGCAAGGTGTTGCGCGACAACATCCAGGGCATCACGAAGCCCGCGATCCGCCGCCTGGCTCGCAGGGGCGGCGTGAAGCGCATCTCTGGTCTGATCTACGAGGAGACCCGCGGAGTGCTGAAGGTGTTCCTGGAGAACGTGATCCGCGACGCGGTGACGTACACTGAGCACGCCAAGCGCAAGACTGTGACGGCCATGGACGTGGTGTACGCCCTGAAGAGGCAGGGGCGCACCCTGTACGGTTTCGGCGGTTAGGCGCGTCGCAGCCGGTGTGCTGTGCCGCGTTGGCCTTCCCGCGGCCGTGGGAGAGACGAAAACGGCCCTTTTCAGGGCCACCACACTGTTCGGAAATTGAAAAGTGCGAAAGAGTCTGTGTTGTTGCTGCGTGTGTTGCCTGCCTGCCTTGTTTCTTTCATTCTTCATTTCGTTTGCGTTTGACTGACGTGACGTGACTGGGAGAAAGGAAAGGAAGCGGGTCTTGTGGCTGTGTGTGTGTGTGTGTGTGTGTGTGTGTGTGTGTGTGTGTGTGTGCGTGCGCGCGCGCGCGAGAGAGGGCGTTGTGTGTTTGTTTTGTTTATCGATCGATGGAGACGCCGGGCTGTGTGTTGTTGTTGTTGTTGTTGTTGTTGTTGTGCGAGAGGCGGTGAATATTTGCGTGGTTTTGGCTGTGTGTTTGCGGCGGCGTTGGAGTTGCCGAGGCAAGGCGTGCCCATAGGCGGCCGGATCAGCTGTTTCGTTTGTATGGGGCGCGCGGGAGTGGAGGGCGGTGTGTCGACACGCTCGTTTAACAGTTGGTGATTATTGCTGTCGTTGTCGTTTGGAAGGCGACTGTGCGTGCGTGGAGGTGCTTGAGGCAAACGAAAAACAAAAGAGAAACGTGTGTGTGGCCACACGGGCTGTGGACGACAAGATGGCGGCGGCTCTTCTTGTTGTTCTTCTCTCTTTCCTTTAGTCCTCTACCGTTAGAGGGGGAGTTGGTGGAGGTTATTGTCGCCTGTGGACATTTGCTCCTCTTTTCTGTGTGTTGTTCTTATCTTTGGTAGTGTGCTTTTTCGGACGTTGCTGTTTGTTGAGAGTGATTATGTGTTCTGTTTGTGCTACTGCTGGAGTAGCGACTCGGGTCTTGCACATCTGTCCCTGTGGTGTTCATATTGCCCAAGGGTCAAGACGTAATAGTCATTTTCTGAATTCCGCGCGGTGGCGTAGAACGCTTGTGCCAGGGCGCGGAATCGTGTTGTGGGTGGTTGTAGGCAGGTCTGCCGCGGGGACGTGTAAGGCCCGTCGTAGAGCGCTCTGCTTTGGACCCTTCTGTAGGCGATGCATCGTCGACCTGGCTGCATAGCCCCTATAGAGGGCGCGCATATTTCCAGTATCGCTACCCCTGTTGCGGGGTCGAGGGAACAGGGGTACAGGATCTGCATCCTGGCGTGAGCGTTTGTGCCAAGTTGCCCTATGTGACACTTCGATGTCAGGCGTGACACCGAGGTACCTCGCAGAATATCTGCCCCTGCAATCGTAGCAGTTGGTATGGTCTTCTTGCCGGCGGCGGCTGTGGAAGTGAAGTTAAGTTAAAGTAAAGTAAAGTAAAGCAAAGCGCGGCGAGGACGACTGAAATTTTGCTTTGGACGTAGGTTTGTGTGGTGGCCCTGAAAAGGGCCGATTGTTGTGAGCCGAGCCGGGCCGGCAAAGCGCGTTGCGTGCAGGGGAGCACGCAGCGCTGCTGGGCGGCGGGTCCGCGTGCCGATTGCCTGGCCTCTCTGTTTAGGCCTTCTTCTCGGTCTTCTTTGGCAGCAGGACGGCCTGGATGTTGGGCAGGACACCACCCTGTGCGATGGTGACGCCCGACAGGAGCTTGTTGAGCTCCTCGTCGTTGCGGATGGCAAGCTGCAGGTGGCGCGGGATGATGCGCGTCTTCTTGTTGTCGCGGGCCGCGTTTCCGGCCAGCTCGAGCACCTCAGCCGCGAGGTACTCCATGACGGCGGCGAGGTAGACGGGCGCCCCGGCGCCGACGCGCTCGGCGTAGTTTCCCTTGCGCAGGAGGCGGTGGATTCTGCCGACCGGGAACTGGAGCCCGGCCCTGCTTGAGCGGGACTTTGACTTGCCCTTGACTTTGCCTCCCTTTCCGCGTCCGGACATGGCGATGCGCTGTGGTGTAAAAAAACGAGACGAGACGAAGGACGGTGCGAGCCGCAGCGAGTCGAGCAGCGGAGTGGCGGCGCCGCCAGGGGTGGGGGTCCTTTATGCTCTCGGGTGCGGCGGCCGGTTGCGCTCGCGGCCCATTGGTCGGCGGCCGCAACGGGGCGAGCTGGTAAAGGTGCGGCGGCGGGGCGCGCTGGGTGCCACTGTGTGGGGAGACGCTGACTAGAGCGGAGCGCTTGCTGCTGGTGTTGCTGCCGTACGTTCTTGTTTGTTTGCGATGCCGCCCAAGACTAGCGGGAAGGCCGCCAAGAAGGCTGGCAAGGCGCAGAAGAACATTTCGAAGGGCGACAAGAAGAAGAAGCGCAAGAGGAAGGAGAGCTATGCCATCTACATCTACAAGGTGCTGAAGCAGGTGCACCCTGACACGGGCATCTCGTCGAAGGCGATGAGCATCATGAACAGCTTCGTGAACGACATTTTCGAGCGCATCGCGGCCGAGGCGTCTCGCCTGGCGCACTACAACAAGCGCTCGACCATCACGTCCCGCGAGATCCAGACCGCTGTGCGGCTGTTGCTGCCTGGCGAGCTGGCCAAGCACGCCGTGAGCGAGGGCACGAAGGCGGTGACCAAGTACACGAGCTCCAAGTAAGGAGGTGGCTCTGGAATGGAAGGAGATCCTCCGTTGCGAGAGCGGCAAAACGGCCCTTTTCAGGGCCACCAAATGGCCTTTGCGGGAAGGGCGGAATTGTTGTTGTTGTTGTTTTTGTTTTGTTTTGTGTGTGAGTGGGTGGACGGTGGCAATAGCTACCGCTTTGGTTGCGACGCGACGGGGTGGGGTGGCCGATGCGATGAATAATTTGATTGTTTATGGGGCGCGTCGCGTGTCGCGTGTTGCGGGGTGCGGCCACGGTGTGACGTGGAATGGAGGCACGTGCGCACAAGTCGTTGTCTGCGAGGGGGGGGGGGGGAAGTGCGATCGGTGATGTGCCCTTTGGATGGAGGTGCCGGTTAGTTACGTGACGGGTGGAAACGACACGCGATTGTTGGGAATGTCAGTGTGTAACGACGGCCGTTTGCGGGTCGGTTTGCACGCCATATATGGCGAGGGTGAAATGTGTCTGTAAATGCAGCGTGGAGGCGTGTGAGTGACGTTTAAATGTGAACGCGCATTGAGACACACCACTGTGTATTGCATTGTACGGGCGACACGCACGATGATATGTACCTTTCCCCCGACTCTGATTTCGATAGTCGTGTCTGACCGACTGTGTCTGCTTGTGTGCGTACGACGCACGCACACCGACGTCGTCATTGAAGATGCATGCTCGCGTGTCCAGTGCAGTACAGTAGAGTAAGCGCGACGCTAGAAGACGACGGTCGCTTTGGCGAATGTGCGTACACGTGTTTGTGTGTATGTCGGTGATGTGGTCCGATCCGTCGCCTCTGGGAAACTGTCGATCGGCGCGGTACACCGGACGTCTTGAACACCCGTCATACCGTCATACCGTCATACCGTTGGTACACCGTCGCGCTGAGAACGGTTACCGAAAGGTGAACGAACCTCTGATCGGTCGAATGTCTGGGCAGAACGTGAGGAGAGAATGGTGGAGGAAAGGACAGAGGGGAAAAAACAAATATATATATAGAGAGAGAGAGAGAGAGAGAGAGAGAGAGAGAGAGAGAACGGAAAAAAAACCAAACAAAACGGAGAAACGCAGTGTAGAGCAACGGAACGTTCCCGTGTCGGAGGTGTATTGTAGCCGCACTGAAATGCGCGTAACGGCGCGGCGGCAAGTGTCTGCCGTGGTGAACGTTACCTTTGACGGCTGAATTGTGCGTTGCGTTGCTTTGCTTTCCCGGATGTGTATGTAACGTAACGTTCGTTGAGATGGTTCTGAGGAAGAATGTACGACAGTGCCCGTGCCGTCTATGTTCGTGTGCAAAGCCATTGTGTGTGTGTGTGTGTGTGTGTGTGTTGTTTTGAGAATTGCGTCCGGGAATGGCGGTGGGCGTGCCCTGCATGTGGCCCGGAAGGCTGTTCGTTTCGCGGTAGTGTGTGGACAGGGGAGGGGCACGCGTAACGCTGCTGGCATGGCATGGCATGGCATTCGGGAGATGGGAGGGGGCAAACGAAGAAAACAAGACGCGGAGGCTATAAAGACGGGGAGGGGCGCGGTGTGGGTGGCTTGCGCTGCGCTCGGCTGGCGCGTGCGGCGTTGTTTTTGTGCAAAAGAAGAGAAAACGAATGGGTTGCCGGGAGGGGGCCGTTGTGGTGTAGCCGCAGACGCGGCTGTCAGTGAACGTGGTGAGACCGAGGGATGCGGGAGGGGCGGGGGCGGGGAAGACGCTAGAAGAAGGAGAAAAACGCTGCTGCAACCAACATAAAATGAGGCCCTTTGTAACCTGCCAGCAACAAAACAACAACAAAAAAAAAAAAAGGCGTCTATCAACATTGAATGTAAATGGAAATGGACCCAAGTGTAACCTCCCCGCACAAATAGTCGTAAGTAAGTGAGTGAGTGAGTGAGTGAGTGAGTGAGTGAGTGAATGATGATAAAAATGTGCCAGAATGTTGTTAACGTCCCTAGAAAATGAACGAACGAAGATTGATGAGAAACGCGCGATAATATGATGAATGGAAATAATGAACCATGAACATCTCAACAGACATAATTGAAAACCCGATAAACGTTGTAAGGGCAGCGCTGGCTGACCTTCGGCCCTGTGTATTCTGAAACGCCCCCCTTTGAACAACAATGTATACAAAACTGTGCTTAAACTGACACACAATATTTTGAGCGCAACGCAATCTGACTATCAAAGATCCCTGCAAAAGAATGGCCCTGAGTAACATTAAAGTACACCTGTCGGAAATCACTTACCTCACAAAAATCTTCATTACTCGAACTACTGCAATACAGCGAGCACCACTGCTGCCAGCTAAATAAGAGATTCCAAACTACGGAGGGCACTAACTACCGATAGGGATAGTTAGCAAAGTAAAGATGTTTAATAGAGAACAACAAACAATGTATTTACCCTTAATATCATCACCAGTCATAATATATGTAATTTGAAACGTCCGCCATCTCTGTCCTCACATGCACCAGTGCTGGCGGCTCACCCCTAACTGCGCAACGCTACGCGCTGTTCACATCCAGCTATAGCAGTTCATGACAACAACAATGCAAACTAGCCACAGACTGCACACAGCACAGGCAGTGATTTTCACGCGGAGCGCTACGTGGCATTACCAATATAAAAATCTAAACAAACAGCGTACGTACAAATTAGAATAAAAAGAGCAAAAGATCGTTACGTCAAAAAAAAAAAAAAAAAAAACAAAAAAGACAAAAGAGAAAAAACAAACTGCATCTATATGTGCTCTTAACTGTAGATACCTGTACACAGCGTCGTGCAATGAATGCCGGCTCACATTTAATTTTGATTGTTGGAGGAAATGCGTAGGAAATATTATTTAAATGGAAATGAATGGTTGTACTTTAAAAAAGTTTGTTTGGAAACAAAGTATTATTGGGGCATTTTGTTGTGAAGAAAATAGTTACAATTGACATACAGTATTAGATTTGCGCAATGCAGCTTCATTACCTTACCTGTAATAACAGTATGCATCGTCCCGAACGGAGACCAGAGTCGCGAGAAGAGCACGCCGCCGCCCGCTCAGTACAACCGTCCACTCGCTAATACTGTCGACTGACTACTACCTCTCCCGACCCGCCACATATAGATGACAACTGTTCCTGCCGACCCGCTACGTGCTACTAGTGTCGTGTGGCGCAGACTAGCGACGATAAGAAACGCTCTGGTCAGAGATTGTGTCGTGCCTCGCCATCGCTGGTAATGAGTACATACGTGTTTCAGCGCGCGTACCGGAAGACGCAGTGCGGAGCCAGAGACTGTGTTGTCGAGGCCGTCGACGCAGTGCATGTCGGTCGGTCGAGTGCGTGCGGGAGGGCAGAGAGGCAGCGTCGGCACGGAGATGCACGCACGGGGGCTGCGGCGTGGCGCGTTTGCGGTAGGCGCCTTTGGTGGCAACGGCCGGGACAAGCAGCGGTGTATGGTGTGGTGCGGGCCGGACAGGGGCGGAGGAGGAGGAGGAGGCGGCGCGACGATGGCATTGGGGCGGAAACGGGGACGGGGACGGCGACGGCGGATGTTGAGAGGCGTCACGCGCGGACCGACACAGACGCACAGATAGATAGGTAGGAAGAAGAAGAAGGGGCGGCTGGTGAGTGAGTGCAATTTAGGCGGTAGACACAAGAGGTCGGCACGGCATTTGCGTGATGTGGCGTTGTGACGGGGTGTGCTCGCTTGCCTCGTTTTGTTGATGCGCGCAGGAAGATGTGCAGAGCAGCGGCGGGCGGCTCGGCTCGGTTCGGTTTGGCCCGGCGGGCCGCGCTGTTGTCGCGGACGTGAGCGCCCCCTGGCGGGTGGCCGGAGGCGGCGCGGCGTGTTGGACGTGTGGCTGGCGGCAGTGCACAATTGCGAGTGGCTGGCGGTGTGGCGGTTGGCGCGTCGGGCGGCCGAGAGAGAGGAGAGGTATGTGTTTGCGGGCGCCTTTGCTGCGCGGCGTCGTGCAGGGCGGGCGGGCGGGCGCCTGTCGACTGTGTGTGTGTGTGTGTGTGTGTGTGTGTGGCGAATTGGCGGCGTTGTGCTCCGGCCGAAGGCGTCTGGAGAGGAGAGTTGGTCGTGATGTCATGTCGCGCCGTGTCATGTTTGCGAAACGGCTGCCGAGAGGTGTGGTGGTAGCGAGCCGGTCGGTGTCGGTGCGATGGGAATGTGCGTTTGGCGGTTTCGGTGTGCTTTTTGCGGCGTGAGAGTGGGGCGGGCGGGCAGGCTTGCTGTTGTTGGTTCCTTGTGTCTTGTGTGTAGCTTGATGGCAACGTGGAAGGGCGCCGGTTTCGAGCCGTGCGTGTGGTTGTCGACGTTGACTGGTTGGGGTGTGCCGTTGCACGTGCATGTTTGGGTCGTTGGTGTGGTTTTGGCTGGCTGGCTGGCTGGCTGGCTGTGTGTGTGTACGACGGGAAGGGGGAGGCGGCGGTGGATAGTGCAGTAGTTGTGTCGTTGGCACGGGCGTCGGGTGCGGCTGTGCGTAGTGGCGGAAAGGTGTCGGTTGCGGGAAGCGAGGCCGTCGTTGGCGGTGTCGCGTGCCTTCGTGAATCGAGTGGGGGCGGGGAAAGGAGCAGCGTGCCGCTGCGTCGTGGCCGTTAGCCAGAGGCTGTGCTTTGATAGTTTTGTGGACGGTTCGTGCGAGGCGATTTGTTGCCTGCCCTATGTTTGTTTGTTTGTTGTTTTGGAGACGACGACTGGTTGGTGGCGTGCGCGCGAGCGAAGTGGCGGTGTGCGTTTCCCGTGTCGACTGCCGGCCGGCGACAGGTGCGCCGTCGGTGGGGTGGGTGGCCGGCACAAGTAGGGGCGGCGGCGTCGTTGCGGTGTGTTTGTGTTGTCGGCGACAGCTGTTTGTGCGGTGCGTGTGAATGGTGGTGCAAACGTGTGCTGGCGTTGAGGCTGCGACCGCGGCGTGTTGTTGGTTGATGTTGAACAGCGGCTGTGTGCGGTGGTGGTGTTGCCGCACGTGCATCCGGCCCGGCGCGGAAAGCGCAGTTGCGGCGGCCCTTCGGTGCCAGCCACGTCGCGTGAGCGGCGGGTTGCTCTGGTCGACACGTGGTGCTCTGGTTTGTTGTTTGGTGCCCTTTGGCCGGTGGGTGGTCCGTGTGTCTCGGTATCTGGTCGTGGTCGTGCTGCCCGTTTGTCGGCGTTGTCCTGTGGCTTCGCTTTTGTTTTTGCGGCGTGCCGACGACCCGACGCGACCTTTACACCCAAAGTGTGGCGCCCGAAGGTGAACCAACGTCGTAATCCGACCTGGGCGCTTAAGCTCTAAGCCTAAGCTGAGCGAACCGAACCTGTAGCGTTGCGTAGCGTGAGGTGCGGTGAGGTCAGCCTCAGCGCCAAGTAAGCCAAGCTGTCCGGCCGTGAGGTGGGTGGGTAGGTAGGTGCGGCTGCTGCGGCCACCTGACGCCCGACGTGTGTTTGAATGCTTAACCTAAGTTTGAGGCTTAACCTAACCCAAGTGGCCTTAACCTAACCTAACCTAACCTAACCTCTGACGCCCGACGTGTGTTTGAATGCTTAACCTAAGTTTGACGCTTAACCTAACACCGACCCTTAACCTAACCGAGGTGCCCCTAACCTAACCTTAATGTAACGTAACCTAACCTAACCTCTGACGCCTGATGTGTTTTGAATGCTTAACCTAACCCAAGTGCCCTTAACCTAACCCACGTCCACCGAACCTAACCGAGACGTGTGAACCTAATGTCTAACTCGTAACGCGTGATGTTGGCTGTCGTGTGTGCTGACGGCAGATTGGGTTGGTCTGTAGTTGCGGATTTCGGGTTTGCCTCGGGCGAGGGGTTGGCTCGTAAGCGGCGAGGGGCGCTCCGGCGGAGCATGTTGCTTTGCAGGCGGCGCCCGTTTTTGCGGCGGGCACAATTGAAATTGTTGGGAAACGAACGAAAGGGCTGTGAATGTTGGCGGGCGAGAGGAGGAGGACGTGGCCCGACGGCTGCGGGCCGATCGGGAAACGGTGGGAGGGCGATGGGGCGGCGGAGGTGCGTTTGCACGGCCGTCATCGCCGCACGCCTCCGCTTGTGTGGCTGTGGCGCCGGCCGCGCTGGCCGGGCTGCCGCGGCGACGGTGCGGGGCTTTTGCCGAAGGTTTGGCCATTGTGGCCGGTCGCCGGCTGGGGCTGTGGGGGCGGCATTTGGGCGTGGGCGGCGATTCTCGGCGGGCCGACCCAGGCTGTAGCGCGCGGTGGCTGCAGTTTGGCCGTGGTTTGCGGCGCTGCCGTGGCGACTGGTTGGCGACTGTGGTGTGGCTGTGTGTAGCCCCATCCTCGGTGGTTTGAAAGGCGCGGGTGGTTGTGGCGCAGGTGTGGGGCTGCTCCGCACAGGCTGTCGGACGTTGGGCGGTAGCAAGCGCTCCAGCCCACAATCATCAAACTTCTTCAAGTGGAGGTAAGGTAGCATTTACCGTAGGGCATTTACTACACCATCTGATTAGCAGAAACGAGATAACATCAGGTGTGTATCAATTGTCATCTAATGATGTGGTGGTAAAAACAAACTATCGGTGGTGAACTGAAGATACTAAAAGTTGCAACTGCCGTAGTCAGCGATGGAGCAGCGCAACGGGCCTCTTATAGAGGTCGCGGGCATCAATAGGCGCCCCAAGGGTCCTGAGTAAGGGATTATCAGAAGCCGCAGCTGTGGCATACATCTTCCGTGCGATTTCCTGAAATCGTGCGAGGACATCCTTCTCTTGCGCGGCGTCGTGGAGATATCGGGCCGGGAACTGGGGATGGACATGAAAAATCCGGCGGAGAGCCTTGTTCTGCTGCGCTTGCAGGCGATGAAGATGACGGTGCGCCGCATTTCCCCAAGCAGCACAGGCATAGTCCATCACAGGACGCACAAACATGCGGTATATGAGTAGTCCATTATCGACGGAGAGCGCCGAGCGCTCGTTCAGCAGGGGATAAAGCGCCCCCAGCCTCTGCTCGACCTTCCGCCGTACTTCCTGCACCTGCTGCTGCCAGATGAGCTGGCGGTCCAGGACAACCCCGAGGTAGGTGGCCGTCGGCGTCCAGGGGATGACCTCGCCGAAGAGCTGTAGTTGGTGGTCGTGTGGCGGGGTCCTCTTCCGTGTGAAGACCACGGCTTGGCTCTTCTGTGCGTTAAACCGGACACGCCAAAGAGTCGCCCACGCTTCGAGGGCGGCGCACGCATCTTGGAGACGGCGATACATGGCTTGAGGCCACCGGCTGCGAGTGAAGATCGCCGTGTCATCGGCGTACATCGCGCGCTCCACTCGGGGAGAGGTCGGAAGATCGGCCGTATACAAGGAATACAGGGTCGGACCGAGGACCGAACCCTGCGGGACGCCGGCGGCAATATGTCGGAGCGTCGAAAGCGAATCGTCAATTCGGACCACAAAGGGGCGGCCCCGCAGGTAGCTATCCAGCAGGCGGATGAGGGACCGCGGAAAGCCATGCAGATGGAGCTTCCACAGCAGCCCGGAATGCCACACACTGTCGAAGGCTTTTGTGACATCAAGGAAAATGGCGCCACAATATTCCTGGTTGTTGAAAGCCGTGGTAATGGCCTCAACAACGCGGACGAGCTGCTGTGTAGACGAGTGGCCGCCCCGGAATCCAAACTGCTCCGGAGGCAACAGGCGTCGACGGTCCATAATAATCCGCAGCCGGTGAAGGAGGAGCCGCTCAAAAATCTTGCTGAGCTGCGGAAGCAAGCTGATGGGCCGATAGTTGCGTGGATCCTTCCTGTCCTTACCCGGCTTGGGTATGGCGACAACAACGGCGTGCTTCCACGCAGCCGGATAGGTATGAGTCACCAGGATGGCGGTGAACAGGCGGGCCAGATAACCATAAGCAGCAGGAGGCAGTTCCTTGAGCGCCGTCCCAGGAACGTCGTCGGCACCAGGAGCCTTGTGAGCGGCCATCGCCCGGATGGAGGCGGTCACCTCATCAGCGGTGAAGACGGGAAGCGGATCGTCGTCACGGCGGTCAGCAGAGAGGTAGGCGTCGAGGCCACGGTCCACATCTTGAACGAACTGTGCGTCCACAGGGTCATCAAGCGGGACGAAGTTCGCCTGGAAGACATCGGCAAGGGCATTCGCCTTATCCACAGGAGTATAGGCGACACCAGTCGGCGAGTCCAGAGGGGGCAGAGTGTGCTGCCGCTTGGTAAAGAAACGCACCGCGTCCCATGCGTCGGGTGCCGGAGTGAACGACGCCAGCTTCTGAGCCCACTGCTCGTTCTTGTGAGCGCCGACGGCGGCCGTAATGTCACGGCGGAGGAGGTTGACGCGCCGCTTCAGAAGGGGGTCGCGGGTAAGGCGCCACTCCTTGCTGAGACGATTCCGCACGCGGATCAGATCCAAGATGGCAGCTGGCAGTCCCGGGCGCCGGGGAAGTGTGCGCCGGGGCGGCGGTGTGGATCGCAGCAGGGCGGAGTGGACGGCATCAGCGAAGGCAGTGACATCAGCATCGACGTCGTGGATGTCGGCGTCAAGACGGGGCCGCACACGGGCGAGGACGTCCGCACGATAAGCTGTCCAATCAGTGCGCCGAAGATTAAGGCGCGGCGAGGTGACGGCGGGATCGACAGCAAGATGGAAGAGGACCGGCAGATGGTTGGAGTTCAGCTCATGAAGGACATCAGCCGTCATGAACTGATGCAGGCCCTTGGTGACGGCGAAGTCGAGGATATCCGGCGTGCCGCGGGAGGGGTAGCAGGTCGGCTCCTCTGGCCCGCAAGCGTAAGCACCAACCCTGTCGAGAACGCGATGAAACTGCCGGCCGCTGTGGGTGGTGTGCAGAGAATTCCACGCCGCATGCTTGGCGTTAAAATCGCCGGCCAAAAAGAGCTTCCCCGGGAGACGGAGAAGCGCATAGGCGTCGTCTAAGTCCAGCAGGTAGCGCGGAGGACGGTAAACGGAGACGAAGGTGACCACCCCAGCTGAGGTCACCACAGCCACGGCCGTCGCCTCCATCTGTCGCAACGGTGGCGTAGGGACTACATAGTGGCGGATGTCCCGCTTGACGTAGATCGCAGCGCCGCCACCACGGGTGGGGCGGTCGTAGCGGTAGCACCTGTAGTTGGAGATGTTGGCCCGGAGACCGGGCTTCAGGTGCGTCTCCGACACGAGAAAGATGTCGATGTTGTGCGCTTCCAGGAAGTGCTTAACTTCCAGGAGATCGCGGAAGAGTCCGTCGGCGTTGTATGTCGAAATACGAAGGTCCTCGAAGCGTCGCACCCTATCCATGATGTGGGGCAGCGGCACTGGTGGTCTGAAGAACGCTTCGTATCGTGGATTCCACGGTGGCAGCAAGACTAGCGGGCAGCGCCTGGATGGCGCGGCTCATTTCGGCGACCGCCGTCATCATGGACTGTAGTAAGGTGAAGAGGTCGTGGGAGGCGATACCCGGCTGCGGGTCATCCTGCGGAGCCTGGCCGACGGGACGTCGTCGGCGCAACGGCGGAAAGGCGGCAGGGCCTTCTGGAACGTCCGGCGGAGCGGCAGAGGACTCAGGGGCGTCCCTGCGGATGACGTATGGTGCAGCAAGTGGACGTTGCCAGGCGTTAGGAGCGCGAGACTGCGAGAATGAGTCCCGCCCCTGCTGCTGGGCCCCCGCAGGGCGGAAGCTGGCAGGAGTGCTGCTGACGACAGCGGTCCTTCGGCGGCGATCCCTGGCGGTGAGCGGGGGAAGCCCGCGTTGCCGTCGACTGGCCTCCTTGTGTTTAGGACACGACCTGAAATTGGCGGGGTGTCGTCCGCCACACAGGCCACACTTCGCCGGTTCGTCCCTAGGTACCTGGCATTGCCGGCTGTCATGGGCGCCGCCGCACTTCACACAAACAAAAGGCATGGTACAACCACGGGCAACATGGTTGAAGCCTTGGCACCGGAAACATTGCGTCACCCCACGCGACTTGCGGAGGGTTTCTGCTGACATCACAAGCCCGCAAAGGCGGGTGACGTGGAAAATCTTCCGATGGTCTGGCGTATCAGGAAGGATCACGATGCGGAGGCCGGACCGACGGTTGGTGCCCGGGATTTTGTGGTAGTCCACAATCGTGGCGGCGAAGCCGAGGTCTTCGAGTTCTTCTTTGACCCAGTCGTTAGGAAGGGACTCGAGAATCCCTCGAAGAACCACCTTCAAGGTCGGCGGCCGAACGACCGGAAAAGTATAATTGGGAATGCCTTGCGCCCCAAGGAAGTCCATGACGGTGGTGTAGTCATCGAGGGTGGTAACAGAAAGCGTCAGCTTGTCGCCGCCCGTCTGGCGCGCGGTGAAAGGCTGCTTCAGGTGCTGCTTCATCCACTCGTAAAATTCCTTGTAGGACGAGGGAAGCTGCAGCACGATCGGCGGAATGCGCTTCTGCTGTGGCGGCGGCTGCTGCTGCTGCGCCTGCTGCTGGGCACTGGGCTGAGCCGCGTCGTCAGCGTCGTCAGGTATATCATCGAACCGGTTGTGCACCGGAATATCCGCCGCCTGCGGCTGAGCTTGCGCCGCCCGCGCCTGACGCTTCTTCGGTGGTTTGCGGAAGCCATCATCTGGCGCATCAGCAGCGCGCGAACCACTACCAGTGCCCCTCTTCTTCCGAGAAGCAACCGTCGACGGTGTCTGCCTCAGGACGACGTCGTCGTCGATAGAAGTATCCGATAAATCAGCCAAATCGAGGTCCATAGTCGAAGCCGGGTCCGTCATACTCTTGTTCCTCCCTTCCATAGCCCTGGTCGTCATTGGTGGGGGGCCGGATGGGGCCGCCGACGGGGCAAGCCCCGCCGGACGGCGATCCGCCACACCCTTCGCTCCACGCACGTCCGACTGCTGCGACATGTCGCACTCGAATGGTAGCAAGCGCGGGAGGCGCGGCGCGGCGGCGCGCAGAGTGGCGGCCGCTCTCTCGGCCGTCCGCGCCCGCCCGCGACACTGGCTGGGCCTGTGCGTCGAGGCGGCTATTCCTCTGCTGTGCGCTCCGCTCGCTGCGTGTCTCCTCTCGCTCTCGCTGCTCGCTGTGTGTTAACGCGCGTCGTCGAAATGGCAGATCAGGCGGCTACGAACGAGACTGCTGCGGCACCCGCCGCCACCGGCACTACGAAGAAGGCAAAGTCTGCGTCGTCTGCGAAGAAGCCGCGCGCCAAGCCTGCGCACCCGCGCACCTCTGAGATGGTGACGGCCGCCATCAAGAGTCTGAAGGAGCGCGGCGGATCGTCGCTGCAGGCGATCAAGAAGTACATTGCCGCGCACTACAAGCTGGACGCGGAGAAGCTGGCGCCGTTTATCAAGAAGTACCTCAAGTCGGCCGTGGTGGCGGGCGAGCTGGTGCAGACGAAGGGGAAGGGCGCGTCCGGCTCTTTCAAGCTTGCCGGCGCCGGCGGCGGGGCGGCTGAGGGCGGCAAGGCTCGTGCTGGCGGTGCCAAGAAGAAGCGCGCCGCTCCGGCCAGCAAGGAGAAGAAGGGCGCCCGTGCGGCCGGCGCAAAGAAGGCTGGTGGCGTGAAGGCGGCGACTGGTCGGAAGGCGGGCGCCGCCAAGAAGGCGTCTGCGGCGTCGGCCGCTCCCGCCGGTGCGAAGAAGGCGGCTGCTGCCAAGCCGGCCAAGGCCAAGTCGCCGTCGAAGGCGAAGAAGGCCGCCAAGGTTCCGACGAAGAAGCCGAAGGCGCCGCGCCCGAAGAAGGCGACGACGCCGTCTAAGGCGAAGGCTTCGCCCAAGAAGAAGAAGTAGAGAGGAATGGGAAAGGAAGGGTTGGCGGTTGACTCCGTCGTCCGCACCCCCCGTCCCCGTCGTCTAGTGGCGCGCAACAGACGCGCGGCCCAAAACGGCCCTTCTCAGGGCCATCAAAGCACGTCGGGAAGGTTTTGATTGTCGTGTTTGTGTTGCGGTGTGGTTGTGTCGTCTGGCGTTTCTGTATGCCCGTGTGTGGATACTGTTTGCGTGCCGTGGTGGTTGGATTGCGGGGGGGGGGTCGGTGGCGGGTGCGGGCGGCGGTAGCGGTTTTGTCGTTGCGGTTGATTGTCGCCGTTTTTTTTTTTTGGTCGCGGCCGGCCGACGGTTGGTTTTGTGTCATGTTGTTTGAATACTTTGGTTGGCCTGCCTGCCGTCTTCTCGGATGTGTCTTGTCTTGTGTGTGTGTTCTTGCAACGGGGGCGGGGGACGTTGAGATGTGGAAAGGGTCGGTGGCGTTGGACGTGCCTGGCTTTTTGTTTCGTTTTCTTTTCGAAACGAAGCGGCGGCCGGCCGTGTGGTTGACGGCGTCGGCCGATGGGTATTGTGCGCTTTGAGCGCCGCGCCGGGGAGGCATGATGTTGATTGTTGCGCGCGCCAGCAAGCTGGCAGGGGAGAGCGGCTGTGGCGGACGGACGGGAAGTGGAAGTGGTGTTTTGTCTTTGGTTCTGTGGTTGTGGGGCGAGAGGCGACCGACAAAGTTTGCTCGCGACGGAGTGATGTTAGTGGCCCTTAAAAGGGCCGTTTTGTTTGTTGCGTGCGTGGGCGGTGCCCAGCGGCTGGCGCGGTGTTTAGGCGCGCTCGCCGCGGATGCGGCGCGCGAGCTGGATGTCCTTGGGCATGATGGTGACGCGCTTGGCGTGGATTGCGCACAGGTTGGTGTCTTCGAAGAGGCCGACGAGGTAGGCCTCGCTGGCCTCCTGCAGGGCCATGACCGCGGAGCTCTGGAAGCGCAGGTCGGTCTTGAAGTCCTGGGCGATCTCGCGCACTAGGCGCTGGAATGGCAGCTTGCGGATGAGCAGCTCTGTGCTCTTCTGGTAGCGCCTGATTTCTCGCAGGGCGACGGTGCCCGGCCTGTAGCGGTGGGGCTTCTTGACGCCGCCGGTGGCGGGCGCGCTCTTCCTCGCCGCCTTGGTGGCGAGCTGTTTGCGCGGCGCCTTTCCGCCGGTGGACTTGCGGGCCGTTTGCTTTGTGCGGGCCATAGCGGTAGCGGTTAGCGGAGCGGCGTGGAGGCGAGCGAGGTGCTGCGTCGGGTGCTGCCTTGACGACACGGGCGCGCGCCAGCCACCGTGGTGCGCTTATATGCCCTCGGTTGCGCGTGGTGGGGGGAGGGCGGGCCAGAGTCTATATAGGGGGGCTGGCGCGTGCGCCGGGCGCAGACCGTAGCCGACTCGCTAGCGCCGGGTGAGGAGCCAGCCGCTGCAGCAGACGCTTTGCTTGCCTTGAGCTTTTTGAGGATTTAGAAGAGATGACTGGCCGCGGCAAGGGAGGAAAGGGGCTCGGCAAGGGTGGCGCCAAGCGGCACCGCAAGGTGTTGCGCGACAACATCCAGGGCATCACGAAGCCCGCGATCCGCCGCCTGGCTCGCAGGGGCGGCGTGAAGCGCATCTCTGGTCTGATCTACGAGGAGACCCGCGGAGTGCTGAAGGTGTTCCTGGAGAACGTGATCCGCGACGCGGTGACGTACACTGAGCACGCCAAGCGCAAGACTGTGACGGCCATGGACGTGGTGTACGCCCTGAAGAGGCAGGGGCGCACCCTGTACGGTTTCGGCGGTTAGGCGCGTCGCAGCCGGTGTGCTGTGCCGCGTTGGCCTTCCCGCGGCCGTGGGAGAGACGAAAACGGCCCTTTTCAGGGCCACCACACTGTTCGGAAATTGAAAAGTGCGAAAGAGTCTGTGTTGTTGCTGCGTGTGTTGCCTGCCTGCCTTGTTTCTTTCATTCTTCATTTCGTTTGCGTTTGACTGACGTGACGTGACTGGGAGAAAGGAAAGGAAGCGGGTCTTGTGGCTGTGTGTGTGTGTGTGTGTGTGTGTGTGTGTGTGTGTGTGTGTGCGTGCGCGCGCGCGCGAGAGAGGGCGTTGTGTGTTTGTTTTGTTTATCGATCGATGGAGACGCCGGGCTGTGTGTTGTTGTTGTTGTTGTTGTTGTTGTTGTGCGAGAGGCGGTGAATATTTGCGTGGTTTTGGCTGTGTGTTTGCGGCGGCGTTGGAGTTGCCGAGGCAAGGCGTGCCCATAGGCGGCCGGATCAGCTGTTTCGTTTGTATGGGGCGCGCGGGAGTGGAGGGCGGTGTGTCGACACGCTCGTTTAACAGTTGGTGATTATTGCTGTCGTTGTCGTTTGGAAGGCGACTGTGCGTGCGTGGAGGTGCTTGAGGCAAACGAAAAACAAAAGAGAAACGTGTGTGTGGCCACACGGGCTGTGGACGACAAGATGGCGGCGGCTCTTCTTGTTGTTCTTCTCTCTTTCCTTTAGTCCTCTACCGTTAGAGGGGGAGTTGGTGGAGGTTATTGTCGCCTGTGGACATTTGCTCCTCTTTTCTGTGTGTTGTTCTTATCTTTGGTAGTGTGCTTTTTCGGACGTTGCTGTTTGTTGAGAGTGATTATGTGTTCTGTTTGTGCTACTGCTGGAGTAGCGACTCGGGTCTTGCACATCTGTCCCTGTGGTGTTCATATTGCCCAAGGGTCAAGACGTAATAGTCATTTTCTGAATTCCGCGCGGTGGCGTAGAACGCTTGTGCCAGGGCGCGGAATCGTGTTGTGGGTGGTTGTAGGCAGGTCTGCCGCGGGGACGTGTAAGGCCCGTCGTAGAGCGCTCTGCTTTGGACCCTTCTGTAGGCGATGCATCGTCGACCTGGCTGCATAGCCCCTATAGAGGGCGCGCATATTTCCAGTATCGCTACCCCTGTTGCGGGGTCGAGGGAACAGGGGTACAGGATCTGCATCCTGGCGTGAGCGTTTGTGCCAAGTTGCCCTATGTGACACTTCGATGTCAGGCGTGACACCGAGGTACCTCGCAGAATATCTGCCCCTGCAATCGTAGCAGTTGGTATGGTCTTCTTGCCGGCGGCGGCTGTGGAAGTGAAGTTAAGTTAAAGTAAAGTAAAGTAAAGCAAAGCGCGGCGAGGACGACTGAAATTTTGCTTTGGACGTAGGTTTGTGTGGTGGCCCTGAAAAGGGCCGATTGTTGTGAGCCGAGCCGGGCCGGCAAAGCGCGTTGCGTGCAGGGGAGCACGCAGCGCTGCTGGGCGGCGGGTCCGCGTGCCGATTGCCTGGCCTCTCTGTTTAGGCCTTCTTCTCGGTCTTCTTTGGCAGCAGGACGGCCTGGATGTTGGGCAGGACACCACCCTGTGCGATGGTGACGCCCGACAGGAGCTTGTTGAGCTCCTCGTCGTTGCGGATGGCAAGCTGCAGGTGGCGCGGGATGATGCGCGTCTTCTTGTTGTCGCGGGCCGCGTTTCCGGCCAGCTCGAGCACCTCAGCCGCGAGGTACTCCATGACGGCGGCGAGGTAGACGGGCGCCCCGGCGCCGACGCGCTCGGCGTAGTTTCCCTTGCGCAGGAGGCGGTGGATTCTGCCGACCGGGAACTGGAGCCCGGCCCTGCTTGAGCGGGACTTTGACTTGCCCTTGACTTTGCCTCCCTTTCCGCGTCCGGACATGGCGATGCGCTGTGGTGTAAAAAAACGAGACGAGACGAAGGACGGTGCGAGCCGCAGCGAGTCGAGCAGCGGAGTGGCGGCGCCGCCAGGGGTGGGGGTCCTTTATGCTCTCGGGTGCGGCGGCCGGTTGCGCTCGCGGCCCATTGGTCGGCGGCCGCAACGGGGCGAGCTGGTAAAGGTGCGGCGGCGGGGCGCGCTGGGTGCCACTGTGTGGGGAGACGCTGACTAGAGCGGAGCGCTTGCTGCTGGTGTTGCTGCCGTACGTTCTTGTTTGTTTGCGATGCCGCCCAAGACTAGCGGGAAGGCCGCCAAGAAGGCTGGCAAGGCGCAGAAGAACATTTCGAAGGGCGACAAGAAGAAGAAGCGCAAGAGGAAGGAGAGCTATGCCATCTACATCTACAAGGTGCTGAAGCAGGTGCACCCTGACACGGGCATCTCGTCGAAGGCGATGAGCATCATGAACAGCTTCGTGAACGACATTTTCGAGCGCATCGCGGCCGAGGCGTCTCGCCTGGCGCACTACAACAAGCGCTCGACCATCACGTCCCGCGAGATCCAGACCGCTGTGCGGCTGTTGCTGCCTGGCGAGCTGGCCAAGCACGCCGTGAGCGAGGGCACGAAGGCGGTGACCAAGTACACGAGCTCCAAGTAAGGAGGTGGCTCTGGAATGGAAGGAGATCCTCCGTTGCGAGAGCGGCAAAACGGCCCTTTTCAGGGCCACCAAATGGCCTTTGCGGGAAGGGCGGAATTGTTGTTGTTGTTGTTTTTGTTTTGTTTTGTGTGTGAGTGGGTGGACGGTGGCAATAGCTACCGCTTTGGTTGCGACGCGACGGGGTGGGGTGGCCGATGCGATGAATAATTTGATTGTTTATGGGGCGCGTCGCGTGTCGCGTGTTGCGGGGTGCGGCCACGGTGTGACGTGGAATGGAGGCACGTGCGCACAAGTCGTTGTCTGCGAGGGGGGGGGGGGGGAAGTGCGATCGGTGATGTGCCCTTTGGATGGAGGTGCCGGTTAGTTACGTGACGGGTGGAAACGACACGCGATTGTTGGGAATGTCAGTGTGTAACGACGGCCGTTTGCGGGTCGGTTTGCACGCCATATATGGCGAGGGTGAAATGTGTCTGTAAATGCAGCGTGGAGGCGTGTGAGTGACGTTTAAATGTGAACGCGCATTGAGACACACCACTGTGTATTGCATTGTACGGGCGACACGCACGATGATATGTACCTTTCCCCCGACTCTGATTTCGATAGTCGTGTCTGACCGACTGTGTCTGCTTGTGTGCGTACGACGCACGCACACCGACGTCGTCATTGAAGATGCATGCTCGCGTGTCCAGTGCAGTACAGTAGAGTAAGCGCGACGCTAGAAGACGACGGTCGCTTTGGCGAATGTGCGTACACGTGTTTGTGTGTATGTCGGTGATGTGGTCCGATCCGTCGCCTCTGGGAAACTGTCGATCGGCGCGGTACACCGGACGTCTTGAACACCCGTCATACCGTCATACCGTCATACCGTTGGTACACCGTCGCGCTGAGAACGGTTACCGAAAGGTGAACGAACCTCTGATCGGTCGAATGTCTGGGCAGAACGTGAGGAGAGAATGGTGGAGGAAAGGACAGAGGGGAAAAAACAAATATATATATAGAGAGAGAGAGAGAGAGAGAGAGAGAGAGAGAGAGAAAACGGAAAAAAAACCAAACAAAACGGAGAAACGCAGTGTAGAGCAACGGAACGTTCCCGTGTCGGAGGTGTATTGTAGCCGCACTGAAATGCGCGTAACGGCGCGGCGGCAAGTGTCTGCCGTGGTGAACGTTACCTTTGACGGCTGAATTGTGCGTTGCGTTGCTTTGCTTTCCCGGATGTGTATGTAACGTAACGTTCGTTGAGATGGTTCTGAGGAAGAATGTACGACAGTGCCCGTGCCGTCTATGTTCGTGTGCAAAGCCATTGTGTGTGTGTGTGTGTGTGTGTGTGTTGTTTTGAGAATTGCGTCCGGGAATGGCGGTGGGCGTGCCCTGCATGTGGCCCGGAAGGCTGTTCGTTTCGCGGTAGTGTGTGGACAGGGGAGGGGCACGCGTAACGCTGCTGGCATGGCATGGCATGGCATTCGGGAGATGGGAGGGGGCAAACGAAGAAAACAAGACGCGGAGGCTATAAAGACGGGGAGGGGCGCGGTGTGGGTGGCTCTTGCGCTGCGCTCGGCTGGCGCGTGCGGCGTTGTTTTTGTGCAAAAGAAGAGAAAACGAATGGGTTGCCGGGAGGGGGCCGTTGTGGTGTAGCCGCAGACGCGGCTGTCAGTGAACGTGGTGAGACCGAGGGATGCGGGAGGGGCGGGGGCGGGGAAGACGCTAGAAGAAGGAGAAAAACGCTGCTGCAACCAACATAAAATGAGGCCCTTTGTAACCTGCCAGCAACAAAACAACAACAAAAAAAAAAAAAGGCGTCTATCAACATTGAATGTAAATGGAAATGGACCCAAGTGTAACCTCCCCGCACAAATAGTCGTAAGTAAGTGAGTGAGTGAGTGAGTGAGTGAGTGAGTGAGTGAATGATGATAAAAATGTGCCAGAATGTTGTTAACGTCCCTAGAAAATGAACGAACGAAGATTGATGAGAAACGCGCGATAATATGATGAATGGAAATAATGAACCATGAACATCTCAACAGACATAATTGAAAACCCGATAAACGTTGTAAGGGCAGCGCTGGCTGACCTTCGGCCCTGTGTATTCTGAAACGCCCCCCTTTGAACAACAATGTATACAAAACTGTGCTTAAACTGACACACAATATTTTGAGCGCAACGCAATCTGACTATCAAAGATCCCTGCAAAAGAATGGCCCTGAGTAACATTAAAGTACACCTGTCGGAAATCACTTACCTCACAAAAATCTTCATTACTCGAACTACTGCAATACAGCGAGCACCACTGCTGCCAGCTAAATAAGAGATTCCAAACTACGGAGGGCACTAACTACCGATAGGGATAGTTAGCAAAGTAAAGATGTTTAATAGAGAACAACAAACAATGTATTTACCCTTAATATCATCACCAGTCATAATATATGTAATTTGAAACGTCCGCCATCTCTGTCCTCACATGCACCAGTGCTGGCGGCTCACCCCTAACTGCGCAACGCTACGCGCTGTTCACATCCAGCTATAGCAGTTCATGACAACAACAATGCAAACTAGCCACAGACTGCACACAGCACAGGCAGTGATTTTCACGCGGAGCGCTACGTGGCATTACCAATATAAAAATCTAAACAAACAGCGTACGTACAAATTAGAATAAAAAGAGCAAAAGATCGTTACGTCAAAAAAAAAAAAAAAAAAACAAAAAAGACAAAAGAGAAAAAACAAACTGCATCTATATGTGCTCTTAACTGTAGATACCTGTACACAGCGTCGTGCAATGAATGCCGGCTCACATTTAATTTTGATTGTTGGAGGAAATGCGTAGGAAATATTATTTAAATGGAAATGAATGGTTGTACTTTAAAAAAGTTTGTTTGGAAACAAAGTATTATTGGGGCATTTTGTTGTGAAGAAAATAGTTACAATTGACATACAGTATTAGATTTGCGCAATGCAGCTTCATTACCTTACCTGTAATAACAGTATGCATCGTCCCGAACGGAGACCAGAGTCGCGAGAAGAGCACGCCGCCGCCCGCTCAGTACAACCGTCCACTCGCTAATACTGTCGACTGACTACTACCTCTCCCGACCCGCCACATATAGATGACAACTGTTCCTGCCGACCCGCTACGTGCTACTAGTGTCGTGTGGCGCAGACTAGCGACGATAAGAAACGCTCTGGTCAGAGATTGTGTCGTGCCTCGCCATCGCTGGTAATGAGTACATACGTGTTTCAGCGCGCGTACCGGAAGACGCAGTGCGGAGCCAGAGACTGTGTTGTCGAGGCCGTCGACGCAGTGCATGTCGGTCGGTCGAGTGCGTGCGGGAGGGCAGAGAGGCAGCGTCGGCACGGAGATGCACGCACGGGGGCTGCGGCGTGGCGCGTTTGCGGTAGGCGCCTTTGGTGGCAACGGCCGGGACAAGCAGCGGTGTATGGTGTGGTGCGGGCCGGACAGGGGCGGAGGAGGAGGAGGAGGCGGCGCGACGATGGCATTGGGGCGGAAACGGGGACGGGGACGGCGACGGCGGATGTTGAGAGGCGTCACGCGCGGACCGACACAGACGCACAGATAGATAGGTAGGAAGAAGAAGAAGGGGCGGCTGGTGAGTGAGTGCAATTTAGGCGGTAGACACAAGAGGTCGGCACGGCATTTGCGTGATGTGGCGTTGTGACGGGGTGTGCTCGCTTGCCTCGTTTTGTTGATGCGCGCAGGAAGATGTGCAGAGCAGCGGCGGGCGGCTCGGCTCGGTTCGGTTTGGCCCGGCGGGCCGCGCTGTTGTCGCGGACGTGAGCGCCCCCTGGCGGGTGGCCGGAGGCGGCGCGGCGTGTTGGACGTGTGGCTGGCGGCAGTGCACAATTGCGAGTGGCTGGCGGTGTGGCGGTTGGCGCGTCGGGCGGCCGAGAGAGAGGAGAGTATGTGTTTGCGGGCGCCTTTGCTGCGCGGCGTCGTGCAGGGCGGGCGGGCGGGCGCCTGTCGACTGTGTGTGTGTGTGTGTGTGTGTGTGTGTGGCGAATTGGCGGCGTTGTGCTCCGGCCGAAGGCGTCTGGAGAGGAGAGTTGGTCGTGATGTCATGTCGCGCCGTGTCATGTTTGCGAAACGGCTGCCGAGAGGTGTGGTGGTAGCGAGCCGGTCGGTGTCGGTGCGATGGGAATGTGCGTTTGGCGGTTTCGGTGTGCTTTTTGCGGCGTGAGAGTGGGGCGGGCGGGCAGGCTTGCTGTTGTTGGTTCCTTGTGTCTTGTGTGTAGCTTGATGGCAACGTGGAAGGGCGCCGGTTTCGAGCCGTGCGTGTGGTTGTCGACGTTGACTGGTTGGGGTGTGCCGTTGCACGTGCATGTTTGGGTCGTTGGTGTGGTTTTGGCTGGCTGGCTGGCTGGCTGGCTGTGTGTGTGTACGACGGGAAGGGGGAGGCGGCGGTGGATAGTGCAGTAGTTGTGTCGTTGGCACGGGCGTCGGGTGCGGCTGTGCGTAGTGGCGGAAAGGTGTCGGTTGCGGGAAGCGAGGCCGTCGTTGGCGGTGTCGCGTGCCTTCGTGAATCGAGTGGGGGCGGGGAAAGGAGCAGCGTGCCGCTGCGTCGTGGCCGTTAGCCAGAGGCTGTGCTTTGATAGTTTTGTGGACGGTTCGTGCGAGGCGATTTGTTGCCTGCCCTATGTTTGTTTGTTTGTTGTTTTGGAGACGACGACTGGTTGGTGGCGTGCGCGCGAGCGAAGTGGCGGTGTGCGTTTCCCGTGTCGACTGCCGGCCGGCGACAGGTGCGCCGTCGGTGGGTGGGTGGCCGGCACAAGTAGGGGCGGCGGCGTCGTTGCGGTGTGTTTGTGTTGTCGGCGACAGCTGTTTGTGCGGTGCGTGTGAATGGTGGTGCAAACGTGTGCTGGCGTTGAGGCTGCGACCGCGGCGTGTTGTTGGTTGATGTTGAACAGCGGCTGTGTGCGGTGGTGGTGTTGCCGCACGTGCATCCGGCCCGGCGCGGAAAGCGCAGTTGCGGCGGCCCTTCGGTGCCAGCCACGTCGCGTGAGCGGCGGGTTGCTCTGGTCGACACGTGGTGCTCTGGTTTGTTGTTTGGTGCCCTTTGGCCGGTGGGTGGTCCGTGTGTCTCGGTATCTGGTCGTGGTCGTGCTGCCCGTTTGTCGGCGTTGTCCTGTGGCTTCGCTTTTGTTTTTGCGGCGTGCGACGACCCGACGCGACCTTTACACCAAAGTGTGGCGCCCGAAGGTGAACCAACGTCGTAATCCGACCTGGGCGCTTAAGCTCTAAGCCTAAGCTGAGCGAACCGAACCTGTAGCGTTGCGTAGCGTGAGGTGCGGTGAGGTCAGCCTCAGCGCCAAGTAAGCCAAGCTGTCCGGCCGTGAGGTGGGTGGGTAGGTAGGTGCGGCTGCTGCGGCCACCTGACGCCCGACGTGTGTTTGAATGCTTAACCTAAGTTTGAGGCTTAACCTAACCCAAGTGGCCTTAACCTAACCTAACCTAACCTAACCTCTGACGCCCGACGTGTGTTTGAATGCTTAACCTAAGTTTGACGCTTAACCTAACACCGACCCTTAACCTAACCGAGGTGCCCCTAACCTAACCTTAATGTAACGTAACCTAACCTAACCTCTGACGCCTGACGTGTGTTTTGAATGCTTAACCTAACCCAAGTGCCCTTAACCTAACCCACGTCCACCGAACCTAACCGAGACGTGTGAACCTAATGTCTAACTCGTAACGCGTGATGTTGGCTGTCGTGTGTGCTGACGGCAGATTGGGTTGGTCTGTAGTTGCGGATTTCGGGTTTGCCTCGGGCGAGGGGTTGGCTCGTAAGCGGCGAGGGGCGCTCCGGCGGAGCATGTTGCTTTGCAGGCGGCGCCCGTTTTTTGCGGCGGGCACAATTGAAATTGTTGGGAAACGAACGAAAGGGCTGTGAATGTTGGCGGGCGAGAGGAGGAGGACGTGGCCCGACGGCTGCGGGCCGATCGGGAAACGGTGGGAGGGCGATGGGGCGGCGGAGGTGCGTTTGCACGGCCGTCATCGCCGCACGCCTCCGCTTGTGTGGCTGTGGCGCCGGCCGCGCTGGCCGGGCTGCCGCGGCGACGGTGCGGGGCTTTTGCCGAAGGTTTGGCCATTGTGGCCGGGTCGCCGGCTGGGGCTGTGGGGGCGGCATTTGGGCGTGGGCGGCGATTCTCGGCGGGCCGACCCAGGCTGTAGCGCGCGGTGGCTGCAGTTTGGCCGTGGTTTGCGGCGCTGCCGTGGCGACTGGTTGGCGACTGTGGTGTGGCTGTGTGTAGCCCCATCCTCGGTGGTTTGAAAGGCGCGGGTGGTTGTGGCGCAGGTGTGGGGCTGCTCCGCACAGGCTGTCGGACGTTGGGCGGTAGCAAGCGCGGGAGGCGCGGCGCGGCGGCGCGCAGAGTGGCGGCCGCTCTCTCGGCCGTCCGCGCCCGCCCGCGACACTGGCTGGGCCTGTGCGTCGAGGCGGCTATTCCTCTGCTGTGCGCTCCGCTCGCTGCGTGTCTCCTCTCGCTCTCGCTGCTCGCTGTGTGTTAACGCGCGTCGTCGAAATGGCAGATCAGGCGGCTACGAACGAGACTGCTGCGGCACCCGCCGCCACCGGCACTACGAAGAAGGCAAAGTCTGCGTCGTCTGCGAAGAAGCCGCGCGCCAAGCCTGCGCACCCGCGCACCTCTGAGATGGTGACGGCCGCCATCAAGAGTCTGAAGGAGCGCGGCGGATCGTCGCTGCAGGCGATCAAGAAGTACATTGCCGCGCACTACAAGCTGGACGCGGAGAAGCTGGCGCCGTTTATCAAGAAGTACCTCAAGTCGGCCGTGGTGGCGGGCGAGCTGGTGCAGACGAAGGGGAAGGGCGCGTCCGGCTCTTTCAAGCTTGCCGGCGCCGGCGGCGGGGCGGCTGAGGGCGGCAAGGCTCGTGCTGGCGGTGCCAAGAAGAAGCGCGCCGCTCCGGCCAGCAAGGAGAAGAAGGGCGCCCGTGCGGCCGGCGCAAAGAAGGCTGGTGGCGTGAAGGCGGCGACTGGTCGGAAGGCGGGCGCCGCCAAGAAGGCGTCTGCGGCGTCGGCCGCTCCCGCCGGTGCGAAGAAGGCGGCTGCTGCCAAGCGGCCAAGGCCAAGTCGCCGTCGAAGGCGAAGAAGGCCGCCAAGGTTCCGACGAAGAAGCCGAAGGCGCCGCGCCCGAAGAAGGCGACGACGCCGTCTAAGGCGAAGGCTTCGCCCAAGAAGAAGAAGTAGAGAGGAATGGGAAAGGAAGGGTTGGCGGTTGACTCCGTCGTCCGCACCCCCCGTCCCCGTCGTCTAGTGGCGCGCAACAGACGCGCGGCCCAAAACGGCCCTTCTCAGGGCCATCAAAGCACGTCGGGAAGGTTTTGATTGTCGTGTTTGTGTTGCGGTGTGGTTGTGTCGTCTGGCGTTTCTGTATGCCCGTGTGTGGATACTGTTTGCGTGCCGTGGTGGTTGGATTGCGGGGGGGGGTCGGTGGCGGGTGCGGGCGGCGGTAGCGGTTTTGTCGTTGCGGTTGATTGTCGCCGTTTTTTTTTTTTGGTCGCGGCCGGCCGACGGTTGGTTTTGTGTCATGTTGTTTGAATACTTTGGTTGGCCTGCCTGCCGTCTTCTCGGATGTGTCTTGTCTTGTGTGTGTGTTCTTGCAACGGGGGCGGGGGACGTTGAGATGTGGAAAGGGTCGGTGGCGTTGGACGTGCCTGGCTTTTTGTTTCGTTTTCTTTTCGAAACGAAGCGGCGGCCGGCCGTGTGGTTGACGGCGTCGGCGATGGGTATTGTGCGCTTTGAGCGCCGCGCCGGGGAGGCATGATGTTGATTGTTGCGCGCGCCAGCAAGCTGGCAGGGGAGAGCGGCTGTGGCGGACGGACGGGAAGTGGAAGTGGTGTTTTGTCTTTGGTTCTGTGGTTGTGGGGCGAGAGGCGACCGACAAAGTTTGCTCGCGACGGAGTGATGTTAGTGGCCCTTAAAAGGGCCGTTTTGTTTGTTGCGTGCGTGGGCGGTGCCCAGCGGCTGGCGCGGTGTTTAGGCGCGCTCGCCGCGGATGCGGCGCGCGAGCTGGATGTCCTTGGGCATGATGGTGACGCGCTTGGCGTGGATTGCGCACAGGTTGGTGTCTTCGAAGAGGCCGACGAGGTAGGCCTCGCTGGCCTCCTGCAGGGCCATGACCGCGGAGCTCTGGAAGCGCAGGTCGGTCTTGAAGTCCTGGGCGATCTCGCGCACTAGGCGCTGGAATGGCAGCTTGCGGATGAGCAGCTCTGTGCTCTTCTGGTAGCGCCTGATTTCTCGCAGGGCGACGGTGCCCGGCCTGTAGCGGTGGGGCTTCTTGACGCCGCCGGTGGCGGGCGCGCTCTTCCTCGCCGCCTTGGTGGCGAGCTGTTTGCGCGGCGCCTTTCCGCCGGTGGACTTGCGGGCCGTTTGCTTTGTGCGGGCCATAGCGGTAGCGGTTAGCGGAGCGGCGTGGAGGCGAGCGAGGTGCTGCGTCGGGTGCTGCCTTGACGACACGGGCGCGCGCCAGCCACCGTGGTGCGCTTATATGCCCTCGGTTGCGCGTGGTGGGGGGAGGGCGGGGCCAGAGTCTATATAGGGGGGCTGGCGCGTGCGCCGGGCGCAGACCGTAGCCGACTCGCTAGCGCCGGGTGAGGAGCCAGCCGCTGCAGCAGACGCTTTGCTTGCCTTGAGCTTTTTGAGGATTTAGAAGAGATGACTGGCCGCGGCAAGGGAGGAAAGGGGCTCGGCAAGGGTGGCGCCAAGCGGCACCGCAAGGTGTTGCGCGACAACATCCAGGGCATCACGAAGCCCGCGATCCGCCGCCTGGCTCGCAGGGGCGGCGTGAAGCGCATCTCTGGTCTGATCTACGAGGAGACCCGCGGAGTGCTGAAGGTGTTCCTGGAGAACGTGATCCGCGACGCGGTGACGTACACTGAGCACGCCAAGCGCAAGACTGTGACGGCCATGGACGTGGTGTACGCCCTGAAGAGGCAGGGGCGCACCCTGTACGGTTTCGGCGGTTAGGCGCGTCGCAGCCGGTGTGCTGTGCCGCGTTGGCCTTCCCGCGGCCGGCCGTGGGAGAGACGAAAACGGCCCTTTTCAGGGCCACCACACTGTTCGGAAATTGAAAAGTGCGAAAGAGTCTGTGTTGTTGCTGCGTGTGTTGCCTGCCTGCCTTGTTTCTTTCATTCTTCATTTCGTTTGCGTTTGACTGACGTGACGTGACTGGGAGAAAGGAAAGGAAGCGGGTCTTGTGGCTGTGTGTGTGTGTGTGTGTGTGTGTGTGTGTGTGCGTGCGCGCGCGCGCGAGAGAGGGCGTTGTGTGTTTGTTTTGTTTATCGATCGATGGAGACGCCGGGCTGTGTGTTGTTGTTGTTGTTGTTGTTGTTGTTGTGCGAGAGGCGGTGAATATTTGCGTGGTTTTGGCTGTGTGTTTGCGGCGGCGTTGGAGTTGCCGAGGCAAGGCGTGCCCATAGGCGGCCGGATCAGCTGTTTCGTTTGTATGGGGCGCGCGGGAGTGGAGGGCGGTGTGTCGACACGCTCGTTTAACAGTTGGTGATTATTGCTGTCGTTGTCGTTTGGAAGGCGACTGTGCGTGCGTGGAGGTGCTTGAGGCAAACGAAAAACAAAAGAGAAACGTGTGTGTGGCCACACGGGCTGTGGACGACAAGATGGCGGCGGCTCTTCTTGTTGTTCTTCTCTCTTTCCTTTAGTCCTCTACCGTTAGAGGGGGAGTTGGTGGAGGTTATTGTCGCCTGTGGACATTTGCTCCTCTTTTCTGTGTGTTGTTCTTATCTTTGGTAGTGTGCTTTTTCGGACGTTGCTGTTTGTTGAGAGTGATTATGTGTTCTGTTTGTGCTACTGCTGGAGTAGCGACTCGGGTCTTGCACATCTGTCCCTGTGGTGTTCATATTGCCCAAGGGTCAAGACGTAATAGTCATTTTCTGAATTCCGCGCGGTGGCGTAGAACGCTTGTGCCAGGGCGCGGAATCGTGTTGTGGGTGGTTGTAGGCAGGTCTGCCGCGGGGACGTGTAAGGCCCGTCGTAGAGCGCTCTGCTTTGGACCCTTCTGTAGGCGATGCATCGTCGACCTGGCTGCATAGCCCCTATAGAGGGCGCGCATATTTCCAGTATCGCTACCCCTGTTGCGGGGTCGAGGGAACAGGGGTACAGGATCTGCATCCTGGCGTGAGCGTTTGTGCCAAGTTGCCCTATGTGACACTTCGATGTCAGGCGTGACACCGAGGTACCTCGCAGAATATCTGCCCCTGCAATCGTAGCAGTTGGTATGGTCTTCTTGCCGGCGGCGGCTGTGGAAGTGAAGTTAAGTTAAAGTAAAGTAAAGTAAAGCAAAGCGCGGCGAGGACGACTGAAATTTTGCTTTGGACGTAGGTTTGTGTGGTGGCCCTGAAAAGGGCCGATTGTTGTGAGCCGAGCCGGGCCGGCAAAGCGCGTTGCGTGCAGGGGAGCACGCAGCGCTGCTGGGCGGCGGGTCCGCGTGCCGATTGCCTGGCCTCTCTGTTTAGGCCTTCTTCTCGGTCTTCTTTGGCAGCAGGACGGCCTGGATGTTGGGCAGGACACCACCCTGTGCGATGGTGACGCCCGACAGGAGCTTGTTGAGCTCCTCGTCGTTGCGGATGGCAAGCTGCAGGTGGCGCGGGATGATGCGCGTCTTCTTGTTGTCGCGGGCCGCGTTTCCGGCCAGCTCGAGCACCTCAGCCGCGAGGTACTCCATGACGGCGGCGAGGTAGACGGGCGCCCCGGCGCCGACGCGCTCGGCGTAGTTTCCCTTGCGCAGGAGGCGGTGGATTCTGCCGACCGGGAACTGGAGCCCGGCCCTGCTTGAGCGGGACTTTGACTTGCCCTTGACTTTGCCTCCCTTTCCGCGTCCGGACATGGCGATGCGCTGTGGTGTAAAAAAACGAGACGAGACGAAGGACGGTGCGAGCCGCAGCGAGTCGAGCAGCGGAGTGGCGGCGCCGCCAGGGGTGGGGGTCCTTTATGCTCTCGGGTGCGGCGGCCGGTTGCGCTCGCGGCCCATTGGTCGGCGGCCGCAACGGGGCGAGCTGGTAAAGGTGCGGCGGCGGGGCGCGCTGGGTGCCACTGTGTGGGGAGACGCTGACTAGAGCGGAGCGCTTGCTGCTGGTGTTGCTGCCGTACGTTCTTGTTTGTTTGCGATGCCGCCCAAGACTAGCGGGAAGGCCGCCAAGAAGGCTGGCAAGGCGCAGAAGAACATTTCGAAGGGCGACAAGAAGAAGAAGCGCAAGAGGAAGGAGAGCTATGCCATCTACATCTACAAGGTGCTGAAGCAGGTGCACCCTGACACGGGCATCTCGTCGAAGGCGATGAGCATCATGAACAGCTTCGTGAACGACATTTTCGAGCGCATCGCGGCCGAGGCGTCTCGCCTGGCGCACTACAACAAGCGCTCGACCATCACGTCCCGCGAGATCCAGACCGCTGTGCGGCTGTTGCTGCCTGGCGAGCTGGCCAAGCACGCCGTGAGCGAGGGCACGAAGGCGGTGACCAAGTACACGAGCTCCAAGTAAGGAGGTGGCTCTGGAATGGAAGGAGATCCTCCGTTGCGAGAGCGGCAAAACGGCCCTTTTCAGGGCCACCAAATGGCCTTTGCGGGAAGGGCGGAATTGTTGTTGTTGTTGTTTTTGTTTTGTTTTGTGTGTGAGTGGGTGGACGGTGGCAATAGCTACCGCTTTGGTTGCGACGCGACGGGGTGGGGTGGCCGATGCGATGAATAATTTGATTGTTTATGGGGCGCGTCGCGTGTCGCGTGTTGCGGGGTGCGGCCACGGTGTGACGTGGAATGGAGGCACGTGCGCACAAGTCGTTGTCTGCGAGGGGGGGGGGGGGAAGTGCGATCGGTGATGTGCCCTTTGGATGGAGGTGCCGGTTAGTTACGTGACGGGTGGAAACGACACGCGATTGTTGGGAATGTCAGTGTGTAACGACGGCCGTTTGCGGGTCGGTTTGCACGCCATATATGGCGAGGGTGAAATGTGTCTGTAAATGCAGCGTGGAGGCGTGTGAGTGACGTTTAAATGTGAACGCGCATTGAGACACACCACTGTGTATTGCATTGTACGGGCGACACGCACGATGATATGTACCTTTCCCCCGACTCTGATTTCGATAGTCGTGTCTGACCGACTGTGTCTGCTTGTGTGCGTACGACGCACGCACACCGACGTCGTCATTGAAGATGCATGCTCGCGTGTCCAGTGCAGTACAGTAGAGTAAGCGCGACGCTAGAAGACGACGGTCGCTTTGGCGAATGTGCGTACACGTGTTTGTGTGTATGTCGGTGATGTGGTCCGATCCGTCGCCTCTGGGAAACTGTCGATCGGCGCGGTACACCGGACGTCTTGAACACCCGTCATACCGTCATACCGTCATACCGTTGGTACACCGTCGCGCTGAGAACGGTTACCGAAAGGTGAACGAACCTCTGATCGGTCGAATGTCTGGGCAGAACGTGAGGAGAGAATGGTGGAGGAAAGGACAGAGGGGAAAAAACAAATATATATATAGAGAGAGAGAGAGAGAGAGAGAGAAACGGAAAAAAAAACCAAACAAAACGGAGAAACGCAGTGTAGAGCAACGGAACGTTCCCGTGTCGGAGGTGTATTGTAGCCGCACTGAAATGCGCGTAACGGCGCGGCGGCAAGTGTCTGCCGTGGTGAACGTTACCTTTGACGGCTGAATTGTGCGTTGCGTTGCTTTGCTTTCCCGGATGTGTATGTAACGTAACGTTCGTTGAGATGGTTCTGAGGAAGAATGTACGACAGTGCCCGTGCCGTCTATGTTCGTGTGCAAAGCCATTGTGTGTGTGTGTGTGTGTGTGTGTGTTGTTTTGAGAATTGCGTCCGGGAATGGCGGTGGGCGTGCCCTGCATGTGGCCCGGAAGGCTGTTCGTTTCGCGGTAGTGTGTGGACAGGGGAGGGGCACGCGTAACGCTGCTGGCATGGCATGGCATGGCATTCGGGAGATGGGAGGGGGCAAACGAAGAAAACAAGACGCGGAGGCTATAAAGACGGGGAGGGGCGCGGTGTGGGTGGCTTGCGCTGCGCTCGGCTGGCGCGTGCGGCGTTGTTTTTGTGCAAAAGAAGAGAAAACGAATGGGTTGCCGGGAGGGGGCCGTTGTGGTGTAGCCGCAGACGCGGCTGTCAGTGAACGTGGTGAGACCGAGGGATGCGGGAGGGGCGGGGGCGGGGAAAACGCTAGAAGAAGGAGAAAAACGCTGCTGCAACCAACATAAAATGAGGCCCTTTGTAACCTGCCAGCAACAAAACAACAACAAAAAAAAAAAAAAGGCGTCTATCAACATTGAATGTAAATGGAAATGGACCCAAGTGTAACCTCCCCGCACAAATAGTCGTAAGTAAGTGAGTGAGTGAGTGAGTGAGTGAGTGAGTGAATGATGATAAAAATGTGCCAGAATGTTGTTAACGTCCCTAGAAAATGAACGAACGAAGATTGATGAGAAACGCGCGATAATATGATGAATGGAAATAATGAACCATGAACATCTCAACAGACATAATTGAAAACCCGATAAACGTTGTAAGGGCAGCGCTGGCTGACCTTCGGCCCTGTGTATTCTGAAACGCCCCCCTTTGAACAACAATGTATACAAAACTGTGCTTAAACTGACACACAATATTTTGAGCGCAACGCAATCTGACTATCAAAGATCCCTGCAAAAGAATGGCCCTGAGTAACATTAAAGTACACCTGTCGGAAATCACTTACCTCACAAAAATCTTCATTACTCGAACTACTGCAATACAGCGAGCACCACTGCTGCCAGCTAAATAAGAGATTCCAAACTACGGAGGGCACTAACTACCGATAGGGATAGTTAGCAAAGTAAAGATGTTTAATAGAGAACAACAAACAATGTATTTACCCTTAATATCATCACCAGTCATAATATATGTAATTTGAAACGTCCGCCATCTCTGTCCTCACATGCACCAGTGCTGGCGGCTCACCCCTAACTGCGCAACGCTACGCGCTGTTCACATCCAGCTATAGCAGTTCATGACAACAACAATGCAAACTAGCCACAGACTGCACACAGCACAGGCAGTGATTTTCACGCGGAGCGCTACGTGGCATTACCAATATAAAAATCTAAACAAACAGCGTACGTACAAATTAGAATAAAAAGAGCAAAAGATCGTTACGTCAAAAAAAAAAAAAAAAAAAACAAAAAAGACAAAAGAGAAAAAACAAACTGCATCTATATGTGCTCTTAACTGTAGATACCTGTACACAGCGTCGTGCAATGAATGCCGGCTCACATTTAATTTTGATTGTTGGAGGAAATGCGTAGGAAATATTATTTAAATGGAAATGAATGGTTGTACTTTAAAAAAGTTTGTTTGGAAACAAAGTATTATTGGGGCATTTTGTTGTGAAGAAAATAGTTACAATTGACATACAGTATTAGATTTGCGCAATGCAGCTTCATTACCTTACCTGTAATAACAGTATGCATCGTCCCGAACGGAGACCAGAGTCGCGAGAAGAGCACGCCGCCGCCCGCTCAGTACAACCGTCCACTCGCTAATACTGTCGACTGACTACTACCTCTCCCGACCCGCCACATATAGATGACAACTGTTCCTGCCGACCCGCTACGTGCTACTAGTGTCGTGTGGCGCAGACTAGCGACGATAAGAAACGCTCTGGTCAGAGATTGTGTCGTGCCTCGCCATCGCTGGTAATGAGTACATACGTGTTTCAGCGCGCGTACCGGAAGACGCAGTGCGGAGCCAGAGACTGTGTTGTCGAGGCCGTCGACGCAGTGCATGTCGGTCGGTCGAGTGCGTGCGGGAGGGCAGAGAGGCAGCGTCGGCACGGAGATGCACGCACGGGGGCTGCGGCGTGGCGCGTTTGCGGTAGGCGCCTTTGGTGGCAACGGCCGGGACAAGCAGCGGTGTATGGTGTGGTGCGGGCCGGACAGGGGCGGAGGAGGAGGAGGAGGCGGCGCGACGATGGCATTGGGGCGGAAACGGGGACGGGGACGGCGACGGCGGATGTTGAGAGGCGTCACGCGCGGACCGACACAGACGCACAGATAGATAGGTAGGAAGAAGAAGAAGGGGCGGCTGGTGAGTGAGTGCAATTTAGGCGGTAGACACAAGAGGTCGGCACGGCATTTGCGTGATGTGGCGTTGTGACGGGGTGTGCTCGCTTGCCTCGTTTTGTTGATGCGCGCAGGAAGATGTGCAGAGCAGCGGCGGGCGGCTCGGCTCGGTTCGGTTTGGCCCGGCGGGCCGCGCTGTTGTCGCGGACGTGAGCGCCCCCTGGCGGGTGGCCGGAGGCGGCGCGGCGTGTTGGACGTGTGGCTGGCGGCAGTGCACAATTGCGAGTGGCTGGCGGTGTGGCGGTTGGCGCGTCGGGCGGCCGAGAGAGAGGAGAGGTATGTGTTTGCGGGCGCCTTTGCTGCGCGGCGTCGTGCAGGGCGGGCGGGCGGGCGCCTGTCGACTGTGTGTGTGTGTGTGTGTGTGTGTGTGGCGAATTGGCGGCGTTGTGCTCCGGCCGAAGGCGTCTGGAGAGGAGAGTTGGTCGTGATGTCATGTCGCGCCGTGTCATGTTTGCGAAACGGCTGCCGAGAGGTGTGGTGGTAGCGAGCCGGTCGGTGTCGGTGCGATGGGAATGTGCGTTTGGCGGTTTCGGTGTGCTTTTTGCGGCGTGAGAGTGGGGCGGGCGGGCAGGCTTGCTGTTGTTGGTTCCTTGTGTCTTGTGTGTAGCTTGATGGCAACGTGGAAGGGCGCCGGTTTCGAGCCGTGCGTGTGGTTGTCGACGTTGACTGGTTGGGGTGTGCCGTTGCACGTGCATGTTTGGGTCGTTGGTGTGGTTTTGGCTGGCTGGCTGGCTGGCTGGCTGTGTGTGTGTACGACGGGAAGGGGGAGGCGGCGGTGGATAGTGCAGTAGTTGTGTCGTTGGCACGGGCGTCGGGTGCGGCTGTGCGTAGTGGCGGAAAGGTGTCGGTTGCGGGAAGCGAGGCCGTCGTTGGCGGTGTCGCGTGCCTTCGTGAATCGAGTGGGGGCGGGGAAAGGAGCAGCGTGCCGCTGCGTCGTGGCCGTTAGCCAGAGGCTGTGCTTTGATAGTTTTGTGGACGGTTCGTGCGAGGCGATTTGTTGCCTGCCCTATGTTTGTTTGTTTGTTGTTTTGGAGACGACGACTGGTTGGTGGCGTGCGCGCGAGCGAAGTGGCGGTGTGCGTTTCCCGTGTCGACTGCCGGCCGGCGACAGGTGCGCCGTCGGTGGGGTGGGTGGCCGGCACAAGTAGGGGCGGCGGCGTCGTTGCGGTGTGTTTGTGTTGTCGGCGACAGCTGTTTGTGCGGTGCGTGTGAATGGTGGTGCAAACGTGTGCTGGCGTTGAGGCTGCGACCGCGGCGTGTTGTTGGTTGATGTTGAACAGCGGCTGTGTGCGGTGGTGGTGTTGCCGCACGTGCATCCGGCCCGGCGCGGAAAGCGCAGTTGCGGCGGCCCTTCGGTGCCAGCCACGTCGCGTGAGCGGCGGGTTGCTCTGGTCGACACGTGGTGCTCTGGTTTGTTGTTTGGTGCCCTTTGGCCGGTGGGTGGTCCGTGTGTCTCGGTATCTGGTCGTGGTCGTGCTGCCCGTTTGTCGGCGTTGTCCTGTGGCTTCGCTTTTGTTTTTGCGGCGTGCCGACGACCCGACGCGACCTTTACACCCAAAGTGTGGCGCCCGAAGGTGAACCAACGTCGTAATCCGACCTGGGCGCTTAAGCTCTAAGCCTAAGCTGAGCGAACCGAACCTGTAGCGTTGCGTAGCGTGAGGTGCGGTGAGGTCAGCCTCAGCGCCAAGTAAGCCAAGCTGTCCGGCCGTGAGGTGGGTGGGTAGGTAGGTGCGGCTGCTGCGGCCACCTGACGCCCGACGTGTGTTTGAATGCTTAACCTAAGTTTGAGGCTTAACCTAACCCAAGTGGCCTTAACCTAACCTAACCTAACCTAACCTCTGACGCCCGACGTGTGTTTGAATGCTTAACCTAAGTTTGACGCTTAACCTAACACCGACCCTTAACCTAACCGAGGTGCCCCTAACCTAACCTTAATGTAACGTAACCTAACCTAACCTCTGACGCCTGACGTGTGTTTTGAATGCTTAACCTAACCCAAGTGCCCTTAACCTAACCCACGTCCACCGAACCTAACCGAGACGTGTGAACCTAATGTCTAACTCGTAACGCGTGATGTTGGCTGTCGTGTGTGCTGACGGCAGATTGGGTTGGTCTGTAGTTGCGGATTTCGGGTTTGCCTCGGGCGAGGGGTTGGCTCGTAAGCGGCGAGGGGCGCTCCGGCGGAGCATGTTGCTTTGCAGGCGGCGCCCGTTTTTGCGGCGGGCACAATTGAAATTGTTGGGAAACGAACGAAAGGGCTGTGAATGTTGGCGGGCGAGAGGAGGAGGACGTGGCCCGACGGCTGCGGGCCGATCGGGAAACGGTGGGAGGGCGATGGGGCGGCGGAGGTGCGTTTGCACGGCCGTCATCGCCGCACGCCTCCGCTTGTGTGGCTGTGGCGCCGGCCGCGCTGGCCGGGCTGCCGCGGCGACGGTGCGGGGCTTTTGCCGAAGGTTTGGCCATTGTGGCCGGTCGCCGGCTGGGGCTGTGGGGGCGGCATTTGGGCGTGGGCGGCGATTCTCGGCGGGCCGACCCAGGCTGTAGCGCGCGGTGGCTGCAGTTTGGCCGTGGTTTGCGGCGCTGCCGTGGCGACTGGTTGGCGACTGTGGTGTGGCTGTGTGTAGCCCCATCCTCGGTGGTTTGAAAGGCGCGGGTGGTTGTGGCGCAGGTGTGGGGCTGCTCCGCACAGGCTGTCGGACGTTGGGCGGTAGCAAGCGCGGGAGGCGCGGCGCGGCGGCGCGCAGAGTGGCGGCCGCTCTCTCGGCCGTCCGCGCCCGCCCGCGACACTGGCTGGGCCTGTGCGTCGAGGCGGCTATTCCTCTGCTGTGCGCTCCGCTCGCTGCGTGTCTCCTCTCGCTCTCGCTGCTCGCTGTGTGTTAACGCGCGTCGTCGAAATGGCAGATCAGGCGGCTACGAACGAGACTGCTGCGGCACCCGCCGCCACCGGCACTACGAAGAAGGCAAAGTCTGCGTCGTCTGCGAAGAAGCCGCGCGCCAAGCCTGCGCACCCGCGCACCTCTGAGATGGTGACGGCCGCCATCAAGAGTCTGAAGGAGCGCGGCGGATCGTCGCTGCAGGCGATCAAGAAGTACATTGCCGCGCACTACAAGCTGGACGCGGAGAAGCTGGCGCCGTTTATCAAGAAGTACCTCAAGTCGGCCGTGGTGGCGGGCGAGCTGGTGCAGACGAAGGGGGAAGGGCGCGTCCGGCTCTTTCAAGCTTGCCGGCGCCGGCGGCGGGGCGGCTGAGGGCCGGCAAGGCTCGTGCTGGCGGTGCCAAGAAGAAGCGCGCCGCTCCGGCCAGCAAGGAGAAGAAGGGCGCCCGTGCGGCCGGCGCAAAGAAGGCTGGTGGCGTGAAGGCGGCGACTGGTCGGAAGGCGGGCGCCGCCAAGAAGGCGTCTGCGGCGTCGGCCGCTCCCCGCCGGTGCGAAGAAGGCGGCTGCTGCCAAGCCGGCCAAGGCCAAGTCGCCGTCGAAGGCGAAGAAGGCCGCCAAGGTTCCGACGAAGAAGCCGAAGGGCGCCGCGCCCGAAGAAGGCGACGACGCCGTCTAAGGCGAAGGCTTCGCCCAAGAAGAAGAAGTAGAGAGGAATGGGAAAGGAAGGGTTGGCGGTTGACTCCGTCGTCCGCACCCCCCGTCCCCGTCGTCTAGTGGCGCGCAACAGACGCGCGGCCCAAAACGGCCCCTTCTCAGGGCCATCAAAGCACGTCGGGAAGGTTTTTGATTGTCGTGTTTGTGTTGCGGTGTGGTTGTGTCGTCTGGCGTTTCTGTATGCCCGTGATACTGTTTGCGTGCCGTGGTGGTTGGATTGCGGGGGGGGGGTCGGTGGCGGGTGCGGGCGGCGGTAGCGGTTTTGTCGTTGCGGTTGATTGTCGCCGTTTTTTTTTTTTGGTCGCGGCCGGCCGACGGTTGGTTTTGTGTCATGTTGTTTGAATACTTTGGTTGGCCTGCCTGCCGTCTTCTCGGATGTGTCTTGTCTTGTGTGTGTGTTCTTGCAACGGGGGCGGGGGACGTTGAGATGTGGAAAGGGTCGGTGGCGTTGGACGTGCCTGGCTTTTTGTTTCGTTTTCTTTTCGAAACGAAGCGGCGGCCGGCCGTGTGGTTGACGGCGTCGGCCGATGGGTATTGTGCGCTTTGAGCGCCGCGCCGGGGAGGCATGATGTTGATTGTTGCGCGCGCCAGCAAGCTGGCAGGGGAGAGCGGCTGTGGCGGACGGACGGGAAGTGGAAGTGGTGTTTTGTCTTTGGTTCTGTGGTTGTGGGGCGAGAGGCGACCGACAAAGTTTGCTCGCGACGGAGTGATGTTAGTGGCCCTTAAAAGGGCCGTTTTGTTTGTTGCGTGCGTGGGCGGTGCCCAGCGGCTGGCGCGGTGTTTAGGCGCGCTCGCCGCGGATGCGGCGCGCGAGCTGGATGTCCTTGGGCATGATGGTGACGCGCTTGGCGTGGATTGCGCACAGGTTGGTGTCTTCGAAGAGGCCGACGAGGTAGGCCTCGCTGGCCTCCTGCAGGGCCATGACCGCGGAGCTCTGGAAGCGCAGGTCGGTCTTGAAGTCCTGGGCGATCTCGCGCACTAGGCGCTGGAATGGCAGCTTGCGGATGAGCAGCTCTGTGCTCTTCTGGTAGCGCCTGATTTCTCGCAGGGCGACGGTGCCCGGCCTGTAGCGGTGGGGCTTCTTGACGCCGCCGGTGGCGGGCGCGCTCTTCCTCGCCGCCTTGGTGGCGAGCTGTTTGCGCGGCGCCTTTCCGCCGGTGGACTTGCGGGCCGTTTGCTTTGTGCGGGCCATAGCGGTAGCGGTTAGCGGAGCGGCGTGGAGGCGAGCGAGGTGCTGCGTCGGGTGCTGCCTTGACGACACGGGCGCGCGCCAGCCACCGTGGTGCGCTTATATGCCCTCGGTTGCGCGTGGTGGGGGGAGGGCGGGCCAGAGTCTATATAGGGGGGCTGGCGCGTGCGCCGGGCGCAGACCGTAGCCGACTCGCTAGCGCCGGGTGAGGAGCCAGCCGCTGCAGCAGACGCTTTGCTTGCCTTGAGCTTTTTGAGGATTTAGAAGAGATGACTGGCCGCGGCAAGGGAGGAAAGGGGCTCGGCAAGGGTGGCGCCAAGCGGCACCGCAAGGTGTTGCGCGACAACATCCAGGGCATCACCGAAGCCCGCGATCCGCCGCCTGGCTCGCAGGGGCGGCGTGAAGCGCATCTCTGGTCTGATCTACGAGGAGACCCGCGGAGTGCTGAAGGTGTTCCTGGAGAACGTGATCCGCGACGCGGTGACGTACACTGAGCACGCCAAGCGCAAGACTGTGACGGCCATGGACGTGGTGTACGCCCTGAAGAGGCAGGGGCGCACCCTGTACGGTTTCGGCGGTTAGGCGCGTCGCAGCCGTGTGCTGTGCCGCGTTGGCCTTCCCGCGGCCGTGGGAGAGACGAAAACGGCCCTTTTCAGGGCCACCACACTGTTCGGAAATTGAAAAGTGCGAAAGAGTCTGTGTTGTTGCTGCGTGTGTTGCCTGCCTGCCTTGTTTCTTTCATTCTTCATTTCGTTTGCGTTTGACTGACGTGACGTGACTGGGAGAAAGGAAAGGAAGCGGGTCTTGTGGCTGTGTGTGTGTGTGTGTGTGTGTGTGTGTGTGTGTGTGTGTGTGTGCGTGCGCGCGCGCGCGAGAGAGGGCGTTGTGTGTTTGTTTTGTTTATCGATCGATGGAGACGCCGGGCTGTGTGTTGTTGTTGTTGTTGTTGTTGTTGTTGTGCGAGAGGCGGTGAATATTTGCGTGGTTTTGGCTGTGTGTTTGCGGCGGCGTTGGAGTTGCCGAGGCAAGGCGTGCCCATAGGCGGCCGGATCAGCTGTTTCGTTTGTATGGGGCGCGCGGGAGTGGAGGGCGGTGTGTCGACACGCTCGTTTAACAGTTGGTGATTATTGCTGTCGTTGTCGTTTGGAAGGCGACTGTGCGTGCGTGGAGGTGCTTGAGGCAAAC